>NC_141769.1:18203200-18504000 GCF_051362555.1 Lingula anatina | reverse complement strand
AAATGTACATAGAATGTTTAATTGTTTTATATTGTTTTTTTTTTTTTGTTTGATTATTAAACGAACGAACAAATAAGCCGACTGATACTCAAATGAAAAGTAAGCATAGGGTTTTATAGACAAATTTATAGAGTTCTACAGATAATTTTTATACCATTAATCCAGACATTACGAAATAAAAAGTGAGACAGAAAATTAAGCACATTTTTAAAATGTTACACAACCTAACCTGTAAAGCGGCAAAAATGTATTTAAAACACAAGAAAAATAAACTAACTAGCAGAAATGCACATCATGACATAATGGCACAAGTACAATTTTACTAAAATGATTTACTAAATTTGGTCTGTTTCACAAAAGAACAACGGCCATATTTGAATTTGAACACAAGACAATGACGAACCCACCCCTAACCCCATCTTAGCTACCAAGGAATTCATCATTCCTCTTCACCCTAAAATTAAAAAAAAAAAGAGACAAAGAAAAGTCATTATCCACCCACTTCTGCAGAAACACTATAGACTTATCCAGTGAAAAAATGAGGTCGCTATGTTTACAGCTCAAATTTGACATCTGTTCTTTGGGAAACAGGGGGCTATCGGTAACTGCTCACTCTGTTTTCTCTGATGTGTATAGGAGCTGTCTCCTTCTTTCGATATCTCCGTTAAGAGCGTGTAGAGGTTCAAAGTAGTATAAGGCATTAGGGTTGTAATTCAGGAGCTCCCCAACCAGGACGATCCAAATCTGTCATGAGTTAAAAGAATCACTTGTTTGGCAATGACATCTAGAAGAAAAAAAAAAGATCCAGCGGTCAGTGAGTGGCAACATCTGCTCACATCAGTCTGATAAACTTACGTCCAGGTTGCTCGTAAGCTAACGGTATGAAAGTTTTTTCCGCTTGTGTTTGTTAATTATCATTTATGATCCAACTACAAAGCTAATGAACATTTTTGCTCAAGAAAAACAGATAAGAAGTAGAGACTCGAAATTGTCAAAGCATAAGTATTTTTATTATTTAAAAATCATTTTGTTATTTATTATTAGCTCAAAATCTAGCGCACGTTTGAGGGGCAGCCAGGGGGTCTTGACCCCCCTTCGGTTTCTGAAAAAAATCACACCAATGTTCCCCTCTTAAAGTTAGAGTTTTGACTAGTAACATTATAGTTCTAAACCGTACCAAATGGCACCGTTCGCCCTTTAAAGTATCAACAATTTTCGAGTCCCTTCAGCGGGCCCCGAACCCCGCGCCAACCGGCTTTGATGTATACGTCCATTGGATCGTTCGAGTTGTGGACTTCAAAGTGAAGAGACCAGCACATATTAATGTAACCAGAAATACGGTGGCTCCTATCCGGGCGATAACACTCGCCTGGCTGTTCTCATTCATAGCCTTAGTTTACCAACTGAACGCACGGTGGAACCTAGATGTCTCCATGTATGAGGGCGACGTCCGGTAATACACCAAACTGCCCTTCAACTTAACAAGTGACGACACCGCATGATGTTGGAGCAACGCCCTCTTGATTTTTTCTGTTCTCTCTTCATACTCGCCATTAACAACAACAACCAATCTGTATTTCACGGTGAGAGGAAAGTGCTAACTTTGTTGTTTTATTATAATCAAATAAAAACGTGTTATCTTTTGACACCATTTACATGAAGTATTCTGTCAAATGTAATCACATTTGAAAAGAAAGTATTCAAAAATCATCTAAATAATAATTTATAAGGCTCATAAATCCTTTTCATATTAAATCATTTAGTAATTTTTACATTACATTCAAAATATTTATTTACTTTATAATTACATTATTAACTGCATTTTGAGACTAAAATTTGCTCTTTTAACATCAAAATGATAACATTTGGCGCAAGTAAGCCATGAATAGCTATCCTACTCTGTTGTTTTATATTATTCAAGTGATAGTGATAGTTTTTTCACCGTGATAGTTTTTTTCACCGTACAATACAACAATATAGTATACATACGAAATGTCATAATAATAATAATAGCAACAGTAATAATAATATTTTTAAAAAATTAAAATAAAAATGATAATGATAAAAATAATGCCAATAAATTTAATACGAGATTTCGCACGGTGAAGCGAAGCCTCTCTTATTCTTGTGCCCCCCACCCCCACCCCCCAGATGATCACTTAAACTCACTTGGATTTGATTGCGGTGATGTATACTTCCACTGGATCGTTCGAGTTGTGGACTTCAAAGCGAAGAGACTAGCACATATTAATGCCACCAGAAATACGGTGACTCCTATCCGTGTGATATCACTCGGCTGGCTGTTCTTTTCCATGCTCTTCCTTTACAAACAGAACGCACGGCAAGAGATTTCTCCAAGCAAAAAGCAAAAACCCACGACGAGTTTTACCCCGTGTACATGTATAAAGAGATCGAAACACAACTCGAATGACTGCAAGACAGAGCACGGAGTGGACTTATGACTTCTGCTATAACTGCCATCTTAGATAAAAAGTAAAACACTTTTTGCAAAGCTTTACGCGAAATACAAACTTACATGAAGGCCCTAAGTGTGGGTTTCAAATTTTACCACACCACTAACTTCCGGGTTGCATACGTTTCAAAACTGTCAAGATAATAAAGGGAACCGGAGAAGATCAGCATTGGTCAGAATTGTGCCGGAAGTGACGTGCAGTGGTGTTAGAAACGAAGCTGAGTGGTCATTTTAACATAGAGGTGAACGGCAGTGAAGACGGGTTGTCGGAGGAAAAAGAAGTTTTCTAAACAACATGGTAAGATAACTCTCTTTTTTTTCGCATTTTGGGCAGAGAAAACTTGTAGAAATAATGAATGCATGATATGAAAACGTGACACGGAACTTGAAGGTGCAAAATCGTGCTTAATTTGCGGTCAACTTGTTTAGAAATAAATGCTGCGTCGACCGCCAGCGCGACAAAAAGCGTAAAGGGGAAATAATTCCCGGGAGTCTATAAATCGTTGTCATGTGGAAATTTGGCATAAATATAATCCGATATGTCCATATCTAAGTATTTTTGGGTGTTTTATGGTATGGGCTGCAATTACAACGATGTTTTAGAGGTCTTGAAGGACCTTGTGAAAACCAGGAAGTAGTTCGTAACTAACAAGTGGAATGTACCGATCTCCGACTGCTGTGCACAGCTGTATCTTTTTTTCAATATATTGACGAACTTTTAGATCTTTATATGTCCATCTGGCATGAAATTCCACACACATGATCACACTGATATACCTTTTACACTGGGGAAGGCGCTAATCAGTGACAAATGCCAAGACAAAGGTGACATTCTGACAGCCTCTTATCTGAGTTAAAAATCACTGACAAAAGAGACTGGCAATCAATTTCCTCAGGCTGGCAATCATTAGCCTATAGAAATTGGTCATGTTACATGTTATCTACCTGTGAGAATCGTTTTACCAACTGAGTATTGCATAATAATGTCAATTATTAGTACTTTGAGCTAGTCTTAATTACCTGTCAGCTCACCTTAATTCTCTTTTTGTCTTTTTGGGAAGATCTTGTCAGTGAAATGTTTTATTTGTCCTGTGACAAAAATTCGTCAATATATTGAAAAAAGATACAGCTGTGCACAGCAGTCGGAGATCGGTACATTTCACTTGTTAGTTACGAACTACTTCCTTGTTTTCACAAGGTCCTTCAAGACCTCTAAAACTTCGTTCTAATTGCAGCTCATACACCCCAAAAATACTTAGATATGGACATATCGGATTATATTAATGCCAAATTTCCACATGGCAACGATTTACAGCCTCCCGGGAATTATTTTCCATTTACACTCTTTGTCGCAATGGCGGTCGATGCAGCATTCATTTTAAAACAAGTTGACCGTCAATTAAGCACGATTTTGCACCTTCAAGTTCCGTGTCACGTTTTCATATCATGCATTTATTATTTCTACAAGTTTTCTCTGCCCAAAATGCGTAAAGAAAAAGTGTTATCTTACCATGTTGTTTAGAAAACTTCTTTTTCCTCCGACAACCCGTCTTCACTGCCGTTCACCTCTATGTTAAAATGACCACTCAGCTTCGTTTCTAACACCACTGCACGTCACTTCCGGCACAATTCTGACCAATGCTGATCTTCTCCGGTTCCCTTTATTGACAGGTTGCGAAAATTTCCAGCGGGTGATAAAGTAGAAAATTGGCGCATGGTCGCGCTAAAATACACCGAGGGTTAAAGATCGGGTGAATGTTAGCTTAAATGGACTTCGTCTCGCCTTTTATCTCCTCAATTAAGGGTGAAGTTATGCACTTTGTTCTTCTTATTTTTCTTCTTGTGTCATTACCGGTGCGGCGTTTGACCAAGGGGTTATAACAACTCCTTGGTTTGACGAACGTTGATATTTTGCCAAAGGGCTCTGGTTCTCTTCCATGACCAAAGGTGTCTCGCTGATAAATCAAAATTGTCAAGGGAGGTCCTCCGTAGTTTGCCTCGAGCACTTTTGCCAGGTATTCTACAACTGAGGCTAAGATTTTTAACCTTGTACTCAAAAGGATAACAACTTTTCGTATGATATCTATATTTCACAATAAATACGTTGTAAATAAATCATAGAAATATAATATATTCTATTTTACCACAAAAAAAGGCATATAAATAAATAAAAAAATGTTAACATATGCTTAAATATGCAGCAAAAAATAGAAACAAAATAAAGCAAAAAAAAAAAAAGTCACACGCAACACCAGGGATTGAACCATGGCCCATAGGAGCCTACGCGTGCGTGTTTTAGACGCCCCTTTACATGCGAAAACGACATGCACCGTGTCTTTTTCGTATGTTATTAATCCCTATAGCAGCGGAATTGACAAGGCCGATACCGCATTCGTCTTTTACTGCAGAGCTTTGAGCCCCAAAAATGACATGACTGAGTCTGTTTTGCCACTAACTGAACTCCATAGATGCGAGATAGACACCACCCATGTCGCGTTCGTCTCTACTCTGGATCTTTGAGCTTCATTTAATGCAGCTCAGCAAACGAGCACTTACCCTGCAAAATGCTTTGCAGGGAATAAGAATATTTCCAATAGCATCACATTTACTTGTTAACACTTTATACTCAAAAGTATTACTAAACAATATCGCCACGCCTCGAGCATTTGATCTGCCTGGGCTTAAATAAATCTCAAAACCCCAACAACTTCTTATTGTGTTTTTCTGGCTTTCCGTGAAATGCGTATCTTGTAAACAAATTAGCGAATATTGCTTTTTTTTTTTAAGTAGTCAAACACATCTTTTCTTTTCTCCACACATCCTAGTCCCCTGCAATTCAGGGTGGCTATTCTTAGTTCTGTCATATGTCATATGCATATGTTTCTTTGATATTAAATCAATTTATTCTCGTTCACCAGTATTAACTCCATCGGAATGCGGAGACTCTTCCATTGGCTGTCGTCCCTCACGCGGTTGAAAAAGTCTTGTAACAAAACGCGTAACGTCGCTATATATATGTTGGCGCGCTTTGGGGGGCTTGCCCGTGATCCGTGGCTCTCTGGGTTGCAGGGCATGGCGGTGGTTCCGTATTCTGGGGTATGCTGCGTGGGTTTGTCCATTAAATAGATGTCCATTAACACAGAGTTTATCTCTTATCATGGCTGAATAAATAATGCTGTTTAAAAAGTAACACCAAGCATTAAATTACCATTAAGGCGTGTAAAACATATAGCCTACATGTACACTGTACATAGGCCCTATCCATCTGTTGTTCGCTGATTTAATGATTTTTGTCCTTTGCAATCAAAAATATTTCCCCTTCATTGCCTTGCGCTGCCAAGCAGGATAATAGCTATTTCGAAAAGTATTGAGAACTTATTTTACAACACAATTTAGCTTTCCTACATTTGAAAAAGCGACCAATGGTACATTGATAATTAACTGTAAGGTCAACAAAGGTCATTTGAAGGTCAGCAGACATCACGTGGTCTAGCGTGCATCAGCTTTGTAAATGTTTATGTAGGGTGTGGTGAAGAAAAAAAAAACTTAAAAATTTACAGGCCAATAAGTTTTCCTTGATTTTACTCGGCGGGAGAGCGTTCATGTAGTGTTACATTACATCAAACCAACCTATACAGTGTAGGCCTATTCAGTGCGCGTATTTCACTTCCCGGTTGGAGCTTGCATATGTCGATCCATACCCGTATATCAGTTAAATTCAAACTGATATTATTCACCATAATTATGCTAGACATGCATGAACCAATGTTCTTGTTAATACACACTTGATGGAATGAATCACCAGTAACGTGTACCCCCGCTAGTACATGTATATCACGAGACGTGTGCAGCACATGCTTTAAACGGGTCAAGTGCCTAGCGAACATTAATGAAGCACGTCAGTTACGCAGACATTTGTGCAATATTTGTTTAACTGTTTTATATCAAAGTTTTTTTTCCATACGGGGGGGGGGGGGGGGGGGGGGTCAATAGACAAATACAGGTAGATGTATTGCTTAAAACAGCAAAATAACAGGGCATGTCAAAATTATTCAAATATTACCCAAAATACATTGGTGTCCCAGACTCTGATCAAATGTTCACTCTTTTTGTGGAATGGCCCATATGTAAGAGCTGAAGCCGTAGATGGACTCTTCTCACCAACGCTGCTATTTAGTCTTATTCTGGGGATACTACATATGTATTTAAATGTATACGTATATATACTACAGGTTCTTACTGGTCTTGTAAGAAACCTTAATACTGTTCATTAAGAAAGAGTAAAGAAATAATGTCGCCTTAAAGCTCAGTGATTTATTACCTTCCGTATTGTACCATTTGCTGTGGGATTTTTCCACATCACTCATTTTATATTTATTTAAGTATATATCATATTAATTATTATTAATTACTATTTAGCCAATTCATATACCTGTACATGTACATTATAAAATACCGATAAAACGGAAATTATAATGACTAGGTTAAAAAATTATAATGACAGATTAATAAAAATGAAGTAAGAACTGACTCAAATAAGAAGTTAAAAGTAATGTTTTTCATTTCACTTTTTTAACAATTAAATCTCTATTTTATTCCACGCGGCGAATTTTTTGTCTCATTTAAACGCGATCTTCCTCTTTTGTTACTTGTACTAGCATAACGTCCTCAATCAATCCCTTTTTATTTATCCGGAAAAACTCTTTCGCGGTTCGGAAACCCATAGTGTTGACAGAGTATACAACCCATATATCATGTGTCTAATTCTACTGTCTTCCACGTCTTCAATGCCGAAAGGATATGATGGTGTTCAGGGATGAGAAAAGTAGAAAAAAAAGAAAAAAATGGATTCCTCTAATTTTTAAACACTGCTGTATATATATAGTTCGAATCACAGATAAACAGTTTTATCATAGATGGATATTGGAGGATATTGGGGTGGGGGGGAGTTAGATTATGTGGATTCAGCCCATTTGTTTTAAGAAAGGGACACAAAACCGCTTTGATGTCATAGATAACATGTACCCACCAAGCTAATCAGGTTATACACATACTGTATGTAATTCCTATTCTTTAAATTCGAATGCGCAGGCAAGTACTGCCCATAAATAACAAAACTGTGAATTCGATCGAAAATTTGTCTTTAAATAGGATACTACATGTATCAACTCGGCTAATATTTATGCTTCCAGCGCCTGTTTTTCAACCAATTTTCTTTCGCATGCCCCCTTGTGCCATGTTGTGTCGCTACATCATTGTTCGATGGCATTTTCTCGTGTTTTCATAAACAGTTGAGTAACCAGTAAATGGTGGTATTATAAACAGTCTCAGAATGTGCTTTTACTGCTTTATCTCGGCAAGCTTTTAGCTTGCCAGCTATCGAACAAAGTACGCACACTTCACCCGACCATTGTAAATAGATGAGTGTTGAGAAAGTTAAAATGTAAAATTAGTACTTTATTGAAACCAGATCCTTTATGCAGCTGTAATGGGGTCTGAATTTAAGTTTGACACGTACATGTATAATGTACGTGTCTTTCTATCTAAATTTCTTTCACACACACATACACCTTCTTTGTCAACCCTACTTATCTCCCCTCCAACCCCATACCGCCATATGCCTACCCCCCTCTCTCTTTCTCTCTCTCTCTCTCTCTCTCTCTCTCTCTCTCACACACACACACACACACACACACACACAAGCACACACACACACACACACATCCCTCTCTCTCTCACTCTCTCTCTCTCAAACACACACACACACACACGCGCGCACATATCTCTCTATATACGCTTTACGTATATTAGTCTGACGGTATGTACACTTGCACCACTCAGACAAGGAATTCCTGCACTACACTGGCTCCGTTCTACAGCTACGGCTACAGTCCAGTCGACTGTCTGACACGCACGTACTACGGTAATAACGTGGAGCACGTTTTCTGTATTGAGGTCTGCCTGCATGAAAAATTGTGTTTCATTACGTCATCGGTGACTTAAAAAACAAACAACACTTAATGTAATATGTGGAGATAAATGCGTGTATTTTTCGCAAACACAAATTCATCCCAGCTTTAGTGTCACTGACACATTTGGACATAAGGGCTTTACTGGCTATATGTCCCATTGCAAAAACCGATCGAAATTAGATTAAATTATGTCGGCTTAAATGTACACTTTGTGATTATAAACTTTTTGCAATTAATTTTATTCGTTTTCTGGTGTCCACTTTGTCAAATTTTTCAAATTTTTTATTTATGAAAAGTTATACTTATTACATAGATTAGGGACAAAATTTAATAGCAACTGGTATCGCCATCTATTGGATGATTATTTCAATTGGAAGTGGACCAATAACAGACATTGCTTTATGCCATATAAGCCTTCCATAGCTGCTATGCATGCAGGTAGATAACAGAACCAAACCGAGTAAGGTAAGCTAGAGGAAGTATTAAGTATTGTGATTGGTTTCATAGGAATATGCACACGCGTGGGTAATGGTAAATATGCATATTTGGTGCATTTGCGAGTCTATGAGAAACATGTTGTGCCAGATAGCATGTCTACATTTTATCGTACATTTAGCGACGAACCACTCGTACGTCGAATAATCGTTCAGTGAATAAAATTCTGCGTTTTCTTGTACGTTTTAACTCTTCTTTCCAGAAGAGGTTTATCTACCAGTTGTTTCCAAGTAAAACTGCAAAATGGAAGAAATTGAACCAGGTTAGTAACGTATCACATGTAGTTAACATTAATGGACCGCTGGAAGCTATATTCACGCAAAGTGTAACACAAATATGAATGGAATAAACAAAGATAAGATTTTTTTTCTAGACGTGCAATCTGTATGCAATTTCAATGGGGTGGGGGGGGGGTTCTTTTGCTGAAAAAGTGGTCCTTTTACCATGTAACCTTCGCGTACCTAGATTTTTTTTCTAGAGGGGACCTTTTCCCATCTAAGTAGGGGGTTCTTTCGAACCCAGCCCCCCCCCCCCCCCCAAGTTACGGGCCTGTCTATACAGCAAAAGCATGGTACATGTTGTACTAAGTTCTTCGATATACCGCGGGTATAATCTAGACGCTAGGGGCTCTAATCCACCGTTGAAAGATTCTAGGTACGGTACGCGATTCCCGACTTGGGTTATGCCCGGAGAGAAGAGTAACGCAACACCACTGTTTAGTTACAAAAATCAAAACTCGTTTATTGCCAGGTCGCAGCCTGATTTTATACCTAACTTTGCGTGACAGACTTGCATCTTTATTGAGACTTTACTATAATTAAAGGAGATAAGATAAGAAAAGAGATTAACTTAAATTAAGAGCTATAAACTTCTATTGACACGTATTACGTGTCGCGCGCTCAAGCCCGACTCAGATTGAATAAATTACTTGTCTGAACAATGTACACCTACAAAGAACTGTTTCTACTTCAGCAGAGAATGAAAGAAATTCACAAACATTGGCTGGACGACTAATAAACCACTGAACAAGCCCAAGTTAGCATCAAATGTCACAGAAATACCACATGGGCAACGCAAGCAACAATATAAATTCCAGGCTAGACATGTAGTTGATCCATGCAATTAATACAATATGAATAGTGAGTCGCCATATAGAGCAATTTGCGTTATATTTAGGTCACATCGAAAATGAAACTGTTAACCTGAGACAGTTAGCTGAATCAGGATTCTTATCTTTTGAACTTTGATGTTAAGTATTTCAAAGATCAAAGCTGAGGCTCCTGTTACCCTTCACATGTTGAAGATTAATGATGACGCTTAGTTGAAATAAAAGACTTGGAATTGAGGGCTTACGTCATTTAATGATGGTCAATAAATATCGCTTCAGAGTGTATAGAGGCGCTCTACTTTCCCCACCTTTAATGATTATGTGTTTTCCCACCATCAACACCACAGCTAGAATATGACGACTCCTGCTTACGCAATACCAAAATCACATAATCATCAAACTAACAAATTATTCTTAAGTCGGTATGTGCAGGTTATAAATGGATCGAGTTTATGGCACTTGACAGTAACTGCATTGGCCCAACTGTAGGCCTCAGCCCCGGACTGGCTGTCATATACACAAGTACGTCTAATGGTAATACAACCTTACATTCCTATAACCAGTAATTTCAAAGTTCGGGAGAGGGGGAGTCTTTTCTGAAAGTGTGGACCTGAACTTTTATCCTCGTTATCTACTTACTCAACCTGAGAAATGGCATTGATTCTAGGTCAATTTTTTATTTATAGTGGACTTATTCTGGCAGCTTTTCTTAAATCCCCCCCCCCCCCCCCCCCCGCGCCGCCGACCTTCTTCCTGCCTACGAGCCTGTTTTACACCCCATTTCGATAGATTTTTAGATCGATCTATCCCTGTGGGGAGTCTCACTAGATTACTGTCAGCTTGGCCGGCTTAAACGTCTGTCCCGCCTACTAAACGCTGTAAGGGAGTAATTAACTATGGTGTCCGCTCGGCTGACTGCAATTTAGCGTGACCCCCAGGGAGTTAGGTCGATCTAAATCTCTAAGAAAGCACCCTTAGTTTATCAATGGCGGAAAAAGAGAGATACGGTGTGAACCCCCCCCCCCCCTCCTTCGCCAGGGTCATTGGTCTTTAAAATCTCTTAATATCGGTCATTCCACTGTTAACACTCTGTACAAGTGACTTCTTGAGTTCAGCCGCGTTCAGTTGTTGCGTCCCTTTCTGTAACAGTTATTTGCACAAACAAAAGTGAGTCAATCCTACTGGCTAAGTTTTTTTCATTTTTAGGAATTCGGAAGCCTATACTGTTGACTGAATAAACAGTATGTATATCATGTTAAATTTTCCACTCCTGCTCTCTGCGTCTTTGACACTAACCGGGATGTTAACGCCAAAAGACGCAATAAGCGGAATTTCCCGATGTCCTTAAACATTTGATCGTACTTCCATTACTTGCTATACCAGTAAGTTCTAAATCCACATACCTGGCCCTACCTGCAAAAGCATCGACATCCCTCTGTCTAAACATTCTTTTTCATTGTTTTTTTCTTTTTCTATCGCACCTTGAATATTGATTCCAACCAGGAAAAAAAAAACAACGATAATCAGTGAACGATTTTCTGGCAGGATTGGCTGTAATATCAATAGGACGTATGTTAAGATACTTCATAGTATTATCACTTCAACACAATTACTTATTTGGTCCAGCTTCTCTAACACATTTGCGTTAAAATGCAGGGCAGAGAATTTATAAGATTAAGTCAGTACCCAGTACCCATGAAGCACATCCTACTTGTGGTTGTATATTCAGTGAGTTATAGAGGCTGACTCTAAACTATCAGATATATATATAAATATATATTAATAGGATAAAGAATATTGTATAATGATCTCTTGTCTCAACATGGTCGGCCTGCTTTGAATTTTTCCTCATTATGTAATTTTTAAAAATAGATTATCCGCATTCTTTTTTACTAGTTAAGATGTGCAGTCATGTAAAATAACATCAGCTTCGTAATGTCATTTTACCACATCAAAAGCACTAAACAATAACATATTACAACCACTATTTAAAACAGTTAAAAGCTGTCATCTGATCATTTGTAAACAAAAGCACATAGGACTAAAGATGGCACAAACTTTTTAGCAAAGAGCGTATATGCATATGTCTGGGCCAGCAAGTGCCTATAAGTCTCGCACAAAACTACATAATGAATTAAAGTATTCACTGTCTCTGAGTTCGAAATGCAGTCGTATTATTTATCTATTTGTTTCATCTTTTTTTTTTTTACATCATTCATATAATTTTCTCGTGGATATTATGTATTACGTATTGTGCTACTTTATTACAAGTGATATGAAACTTTTTATATTAATGAAATAATACTTTTTATAAAGCCCAAAACACAATCCGCAATTCCATGGTTCGTGTCAGCTTTACGTTAAGTCGCTTTAAGAAAACCCAAGGAAACATAACTAGTCTGGGGATTATATTTGTGACCTGAAAAAACTATTGTTTTATCTCATAATTTTTTCTTGGCAGGGTTTCATATTCTGAACCTCAAAGTCAACCCAAAGACCAACAAGCAACACTTGAAATACAAGAAGAGCATCCACAACTACATGCGGCTGTTGCAGACCGGGGCCCACAGAAGTGTCATGCTGAACCTAAAGGGTGTATTCGAGTACCAGGACGGCGCCATAGAAAAGAGCGTGAAAACATTTGAAGAGGTCCTAGATATTGATGCCGAGAATCTCAATGCCCTAGCCAATTTGGGGTTCATCTTCAGCGAGGTTTTGTTTTCCAGCGAGGCAGGGAAGTACGCAAAACGGCTCGAAGAGTGTAAGCCAAAGGTGACCAGCCGGGCAAGATGCCTGTTCGAGCAAGGCTATATGCTGGCTTACGACGTGTTCGTCGAGGCCAGACAAGACGTGAGCGGGCAAGCCAACATCCGCGCTCAAAAATTTTACATGACGGCTCTCAAGATTGTGGATGACAACTTTGAGGCTTTTGAGTACAGTGAAGTTTTAGAATGGTGCAAAGACATCGCTTGCAATCTAGGACATATAAGTAGACATCCAATTGCGCGATCTCAGTTAGGGATAGATTATGAAATAGCGTTTTCGTTAATCGTCAAATTCTTCTTTGCTGTCACTTGTATCGCAGATACCAATTATCAAGCTCAAGCGTGGATGCAGCTGGGAAAGGTTCTGGGAGGGAAATATTTTGCGTTACTCAAAGGAAGAAAAAACAAATATAGGTATGACATAAAACCTTCACAAAGATCACATGATGCAGGTCAAAGTCAACGACACTCCGACAACGAGACAGAACAAAATCATTTCGTGGATTTCTTGGAAAGTTTCTGGGAAAGGAGACTATCTGAGAATGTTTTGAAAGATTTGAAAGAAGAAGCGAGCCCGATGGGCGAACCAAGTTCTTCGGACCACAGTTCACTCCCTATCAAAGTTCCTGCAGTTGTGAAAGAGCTTCATATCCACGGTGTTCATAAAGAAAATTTTGCTTCCCCAGAAGAATGTCTTGCTCACGCTGAAAAGTGTTACAGACTCGCGAATGAGCTTACCCCAAACAGAACCGACATTTTGAACCGATATGCTTACTTTCTGTGGAGAAAGGGCGACGAGAAAAGCAGAGAGAAAGCGGAACAACTTCACAAAAAGTCCATTGAATTGGACTCATCGGAAAGCAACTGGTATGCCTTCAAGTCCATGGGGGATAATCTGCGACTGTTGTACAAAAACCAGTGGTATCAGGCCGAGAAAAGCAACGAAGGCAGAAGAGGGGAAGTTTTGAATTGGGCGCTGGCACAAAAGGCAAAGAAGAAAATCAAAATGGCCGTCTGTCTTAACCCGACTCCAACCGATTTTGCAAATCTGGCCGAGATGTACCACTTTCTCGGCATAGATATTAACCGTCGAGTCGTCAATGAGAAGATGATGAGAAAATCTCTCTTTCAGTTCAAATATGCCGTGGAACACATGGAGGGTGAGAAGTGCCCGGATATACATCAAAGAAGAGGAAAATGTCTTCAAGATCTTGGTCAGGATCGAAGCGCAATTGAAAGTTTCAAGAACGCCGTCTATACCCAACAAGCCAACAGCACATTTCTTTTCAGTTTTGTACAGTTGGTTAACTTGCTGATGGATAAATATGAAGCATGCGTACAAGAGCGAGACGGCAAGAAAGGGAAGAAATACTTAGGTGAATTGAAGTATTGTTTTATCACAGCTTATTCAAAATTTAAACTAACAAACTTGCAAAAGGAGGTAACATTGCTTTGGGATCCTTTCTCCGGAAATCCAACCAGTCCGACGGTTTTGAAAAGTCTCGTTGGAGAATTGATGAAGAGTGAGAGAGGGATGGAGAGAAATGCAGCTATATTTTTGACGGAAGTACTTAAGACTTTCCTGGCAGACGTCACCGCGCAAGAAGAGCTCTCAGATGTCGAAAAATTGGAGAATTTAAAAGATTTTCTGGATTTGACGAAAAACAGCCTCTCAGAAAAGGTAATTTTTCTTTCAATGCGAATTTTATTAAGGAAATATTTTTTTAATGTAGTCTTTGTCTTTATTTATTTATCTTAGTTATACATCTGAGAAAAATTCCCTTAGAGGTAAGACATACAACATTGCAGTTTGAATTTTGTTTATGTTTTTTATAATTCTTCTCTTGAAGTCTTTCAAATATTATCAGTTGAGATCCTGTTTAATGGTAATGTTCTGTAAGATTTTACCAGTGAGTCTCATAGTATAGCACCCTATTATTACAGAGTGAGAAGGGGGCAGCGAAACCGACAGAAGAACAAAAGCCAAGTTCCTTAGGCACTTCAAACCCTATAAAACCCCGTGAATCGGGAGATGATGATAGAGATCTGGTCGATGAAACAAAGAGAGCCTATAAAATGCAAACTTTGCAGTCCGTTGCTATGGAAGCAAAGATTACACCAAGTCAATATATCGGTGTCAACCAGGAAACCGAACGAGGTAAATCATTCTTAAATGATTGTAGACCAGATAACAATATGCAGGATGATTTACATCTTTATTCTATTTGAGATTAATTTTCTTTATCATAATACTTAAATATTTTATTTGATGATATTATTATTATTATAATTATTACTTTTGCCCTCCAAATTTTATACAGGGCATTCATGACCTTTATTTGTATGACCTTGAACCAGTCAGGGATTTAAGATTCTATACTAACATTTTTTCTGCAATTTAGCTGTTACTAGAAGAAATGATCCACAGCAATCCACCGCCCTTCTCACAAATGAGCTCTCAGTCTGTGATTCAATCACTGTCCCTGCCGAAATCAGCTACAGCATACCCGACCAACCCGCACAGGCAAGAAACGCCGAACTTGAGAATGACTTCTACGTAGTGTATGCTGACGGCGACCGAGACTGGGTCTGTTACCATCTGCTCACAACGCTGGAAGTATCCCTGAAGTTCAGAGGGTGTCTCCGCGACAGGGATTTTCTTCCTGGGAGTAAGGTGTTGGAAAATATTACAGCAGGAATGGCAAACAGCATGAAGACCATTGTAGTGATATCCCACGAAGCTGTAGGGGACTCTAACTGGCAATACGAGCTACATCAGGCTGTTTATGAGGGACTGACAAGAAAGGCTTCGTATGTGATACCTATTGTGAGAGAAACCAAGGGGCAAGGAGAGCCCTCAATCCCCAAAGAGCTTCAGGTTTATGTTCCAAGTAGGCGACCTACTAAAGACCATGATTGGCACAAGATAGAGTGTTCTTTGTTGGAATGATCGATACATAGTTTAGGCCTTTGTGAAAGAAACTGACATTTTTGTTGAGGCTGACCAACTGTGCTAAGTGATGTTGGTGACTTTGTGAAATCAAATTTATGCCTAGATGTAAAATAATGGACGGTGGGTTTGTGAACAAAACAGGTCATTGTCACGATCTTGCCATGGCCAGAAATGCGCAGCATTCACGCGATACGCGAGGGCGCTACAGTAGGGCTTCACGTGACTCAACTAGCCAATCACAGCACAACAATGGCATCGCACACAGACTCTGTGATAAGTGCTCAGCCCATTGTCAAGTAGTGTTAGTTCATGGTAACAAGCGTCTGACATGAGTAGAGAAGTTCATTGTAAAATATATTGTTCTTATTGTTACATTATTAAAATTAACTCTGTATCCAAGTAGTAACTATACTGTACCAAGTCAGGTGCTGATGATGTGCAGAAGTCATATATTCCAGAATAAGCCATTACCACTAATTTATAACTTTAATTTTGTTTAATATGTTATTCATGAAAAAGTTCATGAAAGATTATTTTAATTTGTTAAATTGTGATCTTATTCTTTTTATATTCAAACAATTGAATAATGTGGGTAAAATTTGTCTTCCACTTCTTATTTGCATTTATCCTTTACTACAAGATTATTTTGGAACAGTTGCAGCATAAAAATTTAAAATAAATAGCAATCTGAAAGAAGAATTTTGCATTATTATTAAATGATGATAGGAATTTTGGATTAAGAGATTAGTTAAATACTGAGTAGTGATATTGTCAGTCAATTTATGTAGAATCTGATAATATGATTGAAAATACTGATTGAATTCTTGGCCTTGCACTGGGCAGTTTCACATTTGTGCCAAGTGCTTTTTTGGACTCCACTGTACAGTGGTAAAAGTTCTTCAGTTGCCATGAAAGTTTTTAATTAGACTCTGTATTGTGCTGCTATCTGCTGGTGCTATCGGCAACGAATTAGTTTGCCTTTGTTTCTGAGTGAATCTAAAATCACTATTTCTGAAAATATGTGCGTTTTGCTGAGGGTAGGATAGGCAATACACGGCAAACTTCTTAGTACGTGTGTACAACAGAATTTTTTTTAAAACCCTATTGATATTTGGTCAGGAGTTGCTTGAAGCATAGCACAGCGTTGCTGTCTATCGGCATCAGGCCGTTAGTTTGTCAATTATCACGAATTACCCACGAATCGCGAACCCATTCATTTTCCTATGGCAATCTAGCAACTCATTAAAAGTGCACGCATGCGCAGTGGGCTAAGGGTGACGTCATGCAGTGCATTTCTGGGGATGTGACTGATACTGCAAAAATGTATCCCCATTTCTTAGAAGCAAACAGACATGCATGTACAGTGTACTAGCAAATGTGTTCAGTATGCTGTTGATCAAGTTTTATTATTATTAAACCAAGTTATTCCTGACCTGCTATATTTCTGTCAGATTACAATATTGTCCTTGTCGTGGGCGCCAGATTAAATGTCTTGCCGTACCGCCCTTTTTTTTTCAAAACAATTGTCACGTGATGTCTCGCTGTAATTGCTTCCGAGAACGTGCAGGATGCCGTAAGATACAGCTTCAGAATCAATGATATTTAACAATAAATGATTTTTTTCATGAAAGTTTTCTCGGCTTGTGACTTCGTGGGGCAAGTCCCTGGAGGAAAGGCCTGGGGAAAGTGCCACTCAAAGTCAGGGCGATCGGTATCGTCATATGTAGACAGGCCACATGTAGCTGCACGTACATGTATTCAAACATGTTTTTAAAATCCATTTTTTTAAAATATTTTTATATTTAGCTGTTACCAGAAGAAATGATCCACAGAAATCCACCGCCCTTCTCACAAATGAGCCCCCAGTCTGCGATTCTGGGTCTGTTACCTAGAAAAGTGACCCTTTGTCAGTTTTATGACCCAGCTACCCTGGGTCAGTAAAATTGACAAAGTTGGAAATTTTACAGGGTAATTTGTTGGAACACTAAAATAATTATCAGTAAACCCAGTAAAGACGACAGACAGATTTTCGTGCCATTACTAATCACCTGCCTGTCATGGTCGACATATACTGACTACAGGGCAACTTCAGACTGTAAACAAGCCAATGGGTTAAACTTTTGACTTAAAAGTACCTTAGCGACCCGCTTAAAACGTGAGATCTAGCTTAAAAGATTAGCCTCGAAGTCGCAGATGCATGTAGCACCCTGCATTTCAGAGTACTGTTTGCACGTTGAAGTTTCTGGCGATTCCTGCAAAAAAGTTTTTCCCACCTAACGCACGTTTTCTAGTTTCGTATGACATGCAGTGCCGACAGCCTTGTTATGGGTAATTTTAAAAATTTAAAAACTAATTCCATTATTATATGCCTACCTCAAACAAGTTAAAGAGTCACATAGGAGGGAGGGGAAATGCTGTAAAGAAATACATAGAGGAATATGAATTGCTAATCCAAGGTTCAGTCAGATGAAAAACATTTTGAAATCACGTAATATCACCCTTAAAACAAGAATGGGACTTGTGAAATGCTATGCAGTACGGCACTTCCTTTACTTCTATAAAATGTGGGATTTGAACGCAGAGGTGTTAAAAAACTAAAAGCGTTTGCGATGTGGATATTTCGATGGCTGGGGCATATACCTTAAACTGAAAAACTATCAAATGAGAGAGTTCTTCAGAAACTGAAAGATCAGAGATGGCTGTTGAAAGACATAGGGCACCGAAAGCTTCGTTATTTCGGGCATATATAAGGCTTTATCCCATTAAAAATGTTCTCCAAGTTGACACCAGCGGAAGACAGAGGCCCGGACGCTCAAGACGTATTTGGGTTAAGTAACGTCAAGAAGTGCAGAGCAGGTTAAACAGCCAACAACTGTGCAGAAACATATCGTGACAGAAGGGCTTGGCGTTCCATCGTCGTCAACGCTTCGACCAAGCACCTGATTGATCGAGGTCTATTATATTGTATATCGAACATAGGACAAGACGCAAGACACATGCGTTTGTAACTGAATCAATAGCAAGCATATCACTGTACACCAGTGGTATCACATCTGCCATTTAATCAAACACGGTTAGCTACATGAAAGATAATCTTGACTGCACCTTCCGGGGTAATCTCTGTCTTGAATCAAATTCAAAGTCACGGATGGTGACTCAAGATCGCTCAAAGCCCATTCGCTTACTGCAAATTACATTAGGGAACGTACAGTTGTAGGCAATTTCTTGCTTTTAACGCTGCGAAGCGTTTTCCTAGATCTAGAGTAAAATTTTAGATTCCTTAAGGCTTATCCGCGAATATAGGTAGGGTACCAAGTCTTCCCTTGCTTGTTTCTAGTCCCGTACCTCTCTTTCCTGCAAACACACACTCAAACTTACGTACTCTCGCACACTCGAATTTTCACACACGTTACAAAATATGTCAAGCTGTGACGGTTGCCTTTGACAACTGGGCTCCGTTTCACCCAATTCCAGATCTAGAAGATTCAGGTATCGACTTAGTTTGTATTTCGTATCAAATACTGGGCAGATAAGATAATACCTCGATAACGTCTATCATGCAGCCCCTATATAAAGTTTGCAGACGTTTGCAGCTTCTCAGTTACTCTGAAGGTAAGCAAATTTAAATCACTGATATCGTTTTGCTGTAGTGACCCACACAAATAGCTTTATTTAAACTTTTTTATTCTAAAGGCACATTTCTGTAAAATTTAACAATTTTTTCCATATTGTTCTGGTTATAATATGATTCCATACTGGGGACTTTTTTGCAATAAGTTTTTCCTTTTTTATTTCTAATTTTTGGAGTTTAGGAACCATTGTGCAGTATGGGGCCGAGTTTGGCACTTTCCTTGCTTCTCCTTTGCCTAAGCATTGCCGTGGTAACCGGGGTGTCGCCCAAGAAAGGTTTGTCATTTGGAGCCGCAAAATGTTCTGATTTTCCCGCAGTGACTGGGAAGATCTCTTGGTGGTGAGTATAGATATATCTCTACATATGACCTGCAATCCTTCGTCCGAATTTCATACATGTAAAACGGTCTGTTTTAAATAGTATTTTCCATGACTGGGATTCAAGTTGGAAATCGCATAAACGATCAGTTTTTTTTTTTTTTTTTTTTTTTTTTTTTTTTACAAAAAGGCGGACTGCATCTAGTTGTTTGCCTTTATGAATGCACTTCGACATCATTGTGGATAAAGAATACGTGTTTTGGACTATTATTCTTATTTGCCTGCCAAATATATGCCATCAAAATAATTGAATCAAAACTGCTGTGAGCTGGAAGCTATAATTTAAAGCATAATTGATTAAAATTTCACTGACTTATAGCAAACACATTTAGAGTTATTACATTCTTAAATTTGGCACTTTTTCTACCCCACCCCAACCACCCCACCCCACGTAAGGCATAACGGCGCCGTGGGAGAGGTTAGTCATAGACTGGTTTCCCATACCTAGATCAAACTAACAGGACCGATCCATCTCCAAGAAGTTCCTCGCTAAATTCCTTTCAGCTTAAGCGGCTTAGAGGTTTGGCACGCCTACTGAAGCTGCTAAACGATAATTAATTACCCCCAAGCAGCTTCAGTATGGATGAAACACATCTAAGCCGCTTGATTTGATTGCAATTTAGCGAGAATCCCGTAGGAGATAGATAGATCCACAGTTACTAGTACGATAGGGTCTGGAAATGGTCCCATACTGCAGACATGCACAGTTAAAAAGAAAGGCCTAGTTTAGCTTCACGCAGCGTGTTTTATATAATAATAATAACTAATTAATTAATTAATATAATAATAATAATAATAATAATAATAATAATAATAATAATAATAATATTTATTTGCACATAAAAGTGGGATGGTAAATATTTGATTATAGTAAAATAGTAATTGTAAGAAAAACATATCAAACATTAAAGCAATTTCTAAAATACATTTTGAAAGACATTTAAAATATTTTTTATCAAGAACAGCGTTAAAAGTGAATCTTTGGATGTATTTGGTTAAATCATAAAGTCACTGACAAGTTCACAATGCTCAGGGTATAAAAGTCCTTGAGGCTCTCACTGTTCACAGTTTTGGCACTTGAAAAATCTGGGCACTTTGTATCTTATAAAACTGTCCATTCCGTGTTGGTAAAAGTGGTGGATTTTGTGGTCACTATTGTACATTTTTGAAGCAATCTTTTACACAACTCGTCGCGTATTCTACAGGTATGATTGGAAAGCCACCGGCAAGAACCAGTGCCACCCGAACATTGAGTACGTCCCAATGATCTGGGGCCTTGGGTCCATGAACTCCATTACATCAATTCACGGAGAGAAGTACTTGTTAGGTAAGATTTTTTTCCATTGATATTATTTTGGTGGATTACATGCACATGATATTCTTGAGAAGAATGTGCTAAAAATCACACAATGACCTTACAATTTATCATAGACCTGTTTATCATATCGTGCAAATAGGTGATTCATTTATTTATCCAATCACTCATTCGAATATACTATGAGGTGTCCGCTTTATTCATCAGAACATGGCGCCACGGGTCAGGGGTCAACAGCGCCGTGTAAAGGCAGCGTGAGAATGATAGTTTCGATCGTTTCGATTGTCATTTCCTATTAGATTTTAATTTATTACTTAGTAATGTTTATTATCGGTCTTATTTATTTGTCATGTTTACTCCTTCAGGCTTCAACGAGCCAAACTTTCACGCCCAGTCTAACATCATGCCGGAGACTGCCGCTGAAAAATGGATGGAAATCCAGAAGCAAGTGCCCTCTAGCGTCAAACTGGTCAGCCCGGCTGCTGCCCCCTGTAATCCCAAGACGGGCCAATGCAGCATGCAGTACAACGAGTGGTTCTCCCGGTTCTTTGCCAAGTGCAAACAGCTCGGCTGCCGTATAGATTACGTGGCCACCCATTCCTACACCTGCAACGCCAATTCCCTCATGGGGTTCTTGACCGCCGTGCACAACCAGGTGAAGAAGCCAATATGGTTGACAGAATTCGCCTGCCCCAACACAAACAATAATGTCGCTCCGATTATGTCCTTCATGCGCGCAGCGGTGCCCATGCTTGAGAAGTCGTCCTTCATCTTCCGATATGCCTGGTTCGAGAGTCGGCTTGAGCATGCCCAAGGTCACTTCCTTGGTTCGTCCACCAGCATCCTTGACAACAGCGGAAAGCTTACCCATCTTGGTCAACTTTATCTGAGCTTGTAACTGACTGTCAGTAGATTTAATTTGCTGGTTGTTGTCAAGTTTTGTAAAATTGACTCAGATATCGGTTTGACTGGAATAATAATTGTGCATCACTGTTAACATCAGTGGTTTTGTTTATTTATTCTTGGTTAACTGGATTTCTTGAAGTGGATGTCTTTAATTGAAATATGCGAAGTGATACATTTTCTCAGTTTCTTTTGTTCACTCTCTATTTGCTGCTATCTCGCTTGAATTTTACCTTTATTCGCAAAACTTACATGTGTACTTGTACACTGTAGGACTATATGGGATGAAAAACGTCGATTTAAAAAGGCACACGTAAGGGGCAATTTCGAAAAACCAACATGATTTGTACATACAGATTTAATCTACATAGTATGAGACCACCACCCAAATCCTACTTTGAAGCATGAAAGACAGACATGGGTAACAAGATTCTCAGAAGATCCGGTTTTGTGCACTGTTTAAATTGTTCATTATGACGCAACACGATGATTCATTTAACACCAAAAATAAAAAACATGACCTTAATTTTTGATGACTTTATCGTAACGAAATCTTATTCTGGTGAAATTAGATTGCATGTCCATTGAGACCTTTGGCTACTCACTGTCGAATAGGTTAGATTTCAATCAGTTCAAGTTCGCTAAATAAACACATATTAAAATTAACACAGGTTCATTTTAAACTACATAGGATACAGAGAGCGTCACGTTACCCTCTGCCTCTGCAATATCCCGTTAGCAGTTTTAAAAAACGCTGTTCCAAGAACTACTGCCGGAGCTTACACAGTAGTTCATTGGTGTGGGGGCTATAAAAGTAAATCCAGACCTGAGCTACAATATGCACCACCTAAAAGCCTCGACGTTAAAAGTGAGTATACTTATAATATAAACATACACGAGTACATGTGTAGATGTAATGTATATATTTTTAAAATTCAGTATTTAAGTCGAGGGTCACAGGTAGTTCTCTTCCACTTCTCAAACCACAGGGTTTAACGAGTTAAAGGAGAGAAAAACGAGCAATCTGGCCTCGTGAACTACTGTTTTAAAATTCATCTAGCGAAGCGTAGAAAAATAAATTACCCCCCCCCCCCAACATCAACTCTTGGAACCTTTGGAACCGTTTCCCGTTCGTGTCGCCAACTTATAGACCAAATTTCGCCCACATTTCAGACAAATATATTGCGCAATTTCGCAATATTCAGAAAATGGGCTAGTGATACGCCAAAAACTGATTAGGATTGGCCCTGTAAAACCTCAAATAATGGCAATCGGTTCAGGTTCTATTTCTATAGACCCCACTTGCCTGGACGATGACCTTTCCAGCACGTGCAAGGATCAGTCCACCTGTCCACTGCCACGAGTATTATGTCCAGGGTTACATGTGGAGATATATTAGGCACTGAACAAATGTGCTCTTCTCATTTTCGACCAGGTTTAAGGTGTAGAAGTAGGTTTTGGTGATATTTTTCAAGTGGCACATATATTTCTGATTTTCTGAAGCAGAGGTCTTAAAATCTTTCCATTTTTTCGCCAGTTACTTTTGATATGTAATATTTGTTAAGCCTAAATCAAACCATATTTTTTGGTATCGAAAATCCTGTTTGTCGTCGCAAAGGATGCATGCTTTCAGGTTTATTATTATTTTTTCACCGCATTCCTCATTTTGCTATAGAAATGACAGAAAAGCTTGTGTGGTCGGTGCTATTCTTGGCCATCGCAGTTGCTGCAGTAACCGGTGTGTCTTACAAGAAGGGACTAGGTTTTGGATGGCAGGATCTCAAATGCAGGGATTTCACTCCTTTTGTTGGGAAACTGGCTTGGTGGTAAGTGGCTGTTTAAATTGGGTATCTAACAAAAACATCTAGACGGTATCTACATAAAAAAACATCTACATGTAATGATAAAAACAACTAGAACTTCAACAAAGGAATGGTCAATCCTGAATTCTCCATTGGGGGATATCACTTCTAGGAAGAAAATATAAATAGTGACGAACCCGGATGTAATATTTCTTTCTTTAACATTTCCGTCGAATTCAGCCATTTCATGCCTTCCCCCTGGTGTTATCCACAGACAAGTACTGGTAGTTCCTCAGTCGGGCTGGTAAATTCTACATTGTAATTAAAATGAAGTTTGCAAATGGGCAGTTCCGGTTAAATATAATTTCAAATTTATACCGCACTGTTTTTCCATTTTTTTCATAGTTGACAATTTTCCTTAAACTACAAGTTGAAATTGCCTGCTGAAAAAAACAATATTGTTGCTGAAATCAAAGCTATGGCAAATGCTGAGCTCTGATAAAGTCGAATCGATGAGCCGCATGTTCAAACTAATGTAGTGATTCGTGAAATAGTGGATCCAGAAATACCACTGTGACTTTTCCGATTTTCGATACTCTTTTCTCTCCTTTTGCCCCCCCCCCCTTCAAAAAAAAAAAAAAAGAAAAGAAAAAGAAAAGAAAAAAAAGAAAAATAGGAAGAAAAAAGCAATTAATAAAGAGTTCAACAAGCAAAATGGAATACAGCATTTACTTGTCAAGTATTTTATATTTTGCTTTTTCTTCAATGTTCTTCCCTTTCCCCTCCCCTACACTGTACCTCCCTTAATAAATAACACGTTACTGTCATCTTGAGGTTAGAAGCCTAAGTTAAAAACTTACACTGTAAAAACAGTGTTTAGCTCTGAGACACATTTCTAAGCGCCTGTTTTGTCTCATTTTTTCCACGCATTTAGCACCTAAGCACGTTTAGCCTATTAACATGTTACACGCTTTGACGTGCTTGAAGCCTAATAAATGTAGGGTGTATTTGTTTAACTTTAAGGTTGTGACGTTTTCAACTGTTTCAGTCACTCTCTCACACACACACACGCGCGCGCGAAGTCAAGGTCACCTTTAACTGCTATAGTTATCTCTGTCTATAACAGGGTACCTTGAACTGTCAACATAGTTGATTTACACCATCATCTTTACAGCGGGACTTATTCATCCTTGTGTTAGCTGACCTTGCGAGGAAGTTAATTGGAATATATTTCTGAAAAACAAGTTAGGAAAATTAACTAGTTTACTAAAGACACGAAACAACTAACACTTTTACTTTAAAACATTTTTTCATATTTTGATAAAATGCGTTAAGGTATTGATGTTCATTTATTTTTTCCGGAAGTAATGAACAATAGAACATCAGAATGATGGTGGGGTATTCATTATAATGGTTTATTTAAGCTTTCATCACATGCTGGTTATTTTGGTAACGATAGTCCGAATATTTTTCAAGTCGCACCGCTCTAGTCGCCGACTTACCCAAGCCCATTTTGGAATTAACCGCTAACTGCAGTTCATACAGCATAAGACGTGTTTTGGTGATTAATAAAAAAAGTTTTCAAAACATTAAATAATGTTTTTCCAGAATGTTATAAAACGCTTATAAAACTGCAAGGGCATCATTTTGCATGGAGTTAAAAACACCCATAACGTTACCATGACGTTATTCTATACCATCACCATCATGTAACCAGCTGATAAAGTCGTGAAAACGTTATTCGTTATTTGGATTATTACTTAATAGGCCTATTTTAAATAATCACACGTTACTGCAAGGAAGGACACAACGCGTTCGAGCAGGCTGCGTCTCGCCTCCAACAGCCCCATATGTTTACAAGGGGAAGTGTTAAGCAAAATTGTTGAGTCTTGTAATAAACTTGTTATGGGATCGTATATATGGGATTGTGAAGCATTTTTTTCTGTGACGAGCTTGAAAAGCTAAACATGTTGTTTAGCAGCTCCACGCGTTAAGGAATTCCACACCTTTAGCAGCTCCATATGTTTAGCAGCCTCACGCGCTTAGCAGGGGAAGTGCTTAGCCAATGTGCTTAGCTTGTGATAGACTTGTTATAGAACCATATGCCGGTGAAGCTAAACACATAGCTAAACGTGTAACACTGCCAACGTGTCTAGCTTTTTCTTCTCTGAAACGTTTGAAAAGCTATACGCGTTTAGCATTTACATAGATTTCTAAATGCGTATAGGTGCCTAACGTGTGTTGTATGTATTTAAATGCTAAACACTGTTTTTACAGTGTATGGACGGATTTTGACAAAGTTTTCAGAAGAGTGGGCTAACTTGGAATTAATTGGATTTTGGTGATTTATCAATCATCAATAAAATTTCCAGTGATGGGAATTGCGCTCTCTAAGTGCAGTGCTTAATTTCTAGTTACGTATCAATATAATCAGAATTTTCATATAAGTATTCATATTTAATTTAGGTATGATTGGCGAGTAAGCGGCAAAGACCAGTGTACTACAGACGACAGCCTGGAATACGTACCCATGTTCTGGGGCCTGGATCACGTGCCAATGATAACCAACATCAGAGGAAACAAATACGTGCTGGGTAAGACATGGCGTCCGCTATTTCAAATGAAGCATTTGTTATTAAGCCACAAAAAAGGGAAAAGGAAAGGGGCACAGTATAACTGTATGACACAGATACTAAATTAATAATAATAGCAACTTAAAGGTAAAGAAAGGATGGTCGAGTCTAAAGGGAGTGCATAAGTTGAAACAACCGTATGTTGGTTAATTTGCAGGGTGAGTAAGGCCATAGTCCTTTACTTCCTTTTTAAGAGGAGAAACATAACACCAAAATTTATTGGTCCGAGATCACCAAATTATCAATGAGCAACAATACGGTAAACTTGTGGTCTACGCTCTTTTTGTGCACGTGCATTTATGGCTATTAATTCAGTGATTTTCTGAGAAATGTAAAAAAGCTAGGATAAAAATGTATTTGCAGCACTTTGTACAGAAAGCCACATGCACTCAGCAGAAACAACGTGGGAGCCACGTGACTATCACTTTGTTACGACATCACGTGAGCCCCACGCACCGGTAATGTGTTTACCAATTTGTCATTCCAGAATGTGTAACCAGCAATAATAAGAGTTGATCAGATGAATGCACCGCAAGTTGATAAAAATAAGAATTTCAAACTTTCATAATTCTTCCCCAGGGTTTAACGAGCCGAACTTCAGAGTCCAAGCCAACATCAGTCCGGAGTTGGCAGCAGAGAAATGGGTTCAACTTCAGAAGAACGTCCCCGCCAATGTCAAGATGGTCAGTCCTGCCGCCGCGCCCTGCGACACCAACGACAAAAATACGTGCAATATGCAATTCTCCACGTGGTTCACGAGATTCTTTGCCCGCTGCAACCAACTGGGCGGCTGCCGCATCGATTACGTTGCCACCCATCACTATACCTGCAACGCCTACGACCTCTTGGGCTATCTTGGCGCCGTCTATAATCAGGTGAAAAAACCACTCTGGGTGACGGAATTCTCGTGCCCCTGGACGAGATATGACGCTACGCCAATCAAGAATTTCATGCGCGCGGCCATCCCCATGCTGGAGAGGTCTTCATTCATCTACAGGTACGCTTGGTTTGAGCACCGCCTTCCAAGCTGTCAGGGAAGCTTTCTATGCCCAACCATCAGTCTCATCGACACCAATGGCCAATTGACCGAGTTGGGCCGCCTCTATCTTAGCCTATAAAATGAAAGAGTTTTGGAAATCAGAGAGATATTTTTGAGCAAATGAAAGTAGTACAGCAATTAAAAGTACTGTAGTTTTCTTTACTGTTAATTTAGAACTTTGGTTTGGGGAACTTTCGTTTTAGTGAAATTACATGTATGTAAATTCAAAGATGAGATTGCTATGTATGGGGTCATTCTGTATATCTAATGTTCCAGAAAAAGTTTGAATTTCTTGTTATGATGAAAATATAATGTGAACGTAGATGATCAATAGCATTGTGTTGGATGCACTAGATATGCACTCTATTCCTATAAACATTTATGCACCAAACTTACCCTCTATCGCTTTAAAGCATGTCAAATTGCTGCACCAGCAATGATTGTTTCAGTGCGCACTTCTCCGATTGTGCTCATCTGCATCATCGCTAACGCATTTTCAACGCGTAGCTGCTGTGTGATTGTGACTTGCATTGATCGGTCGGTCTTAGGGTGCTTTCCCAGAGGTTTAGATCGATCTAAAGATTAAGTTTTAGATCGACCTAACTCCCTGCGGGTTCACGCTAAATTGCAGTCAGCCGAGTGGGCACCATATTTAATTACCCCTTACAGCTTTTTGTAGGCGGGACAGACGCTTAAGCCGGCCAAGCTGACAGTAATTTAGTGAGACTCCCCACAGGGATAGATCGATCTAAAAATCTATGGAAATGGGGTGTTACTTTTCCCTTCGTATGTGACCTAGTAGTTCTGAGTGAAATCCAGAGTTCATCATAATAAGGGCACATCTAATATTTCTTTATATATATATGATCCCGTGACCTGTAGCGGATTGATGTACTGATAGCCCGAATGAAACTAAAATAGCATAGCACTGTTGTGTAGACTGCGTGCTAAAAGAAGCTGTACCAGCTTAAGATAAGTGTTATATATGTGTGCAAAAATAAAATGCGTTGCCAATCAAATTCCAAATTTAGGTCGATGTGTTTTCAACTAGATGTAAGCAGCGTGGAAATAAAGGGGGCTCGGCGTTTGAGGTATTGAGATTTTCTTACAATCTTTACTCTCAGTTTTGAGTAACTTAACTGTGCACTGTCCATATATAAAACGGTAAATTTTAAGTTACTATGTATCGTAAACAGCATATGTGATCGCGTTTAAAGGTACGTGTGTACATGTCACTGTTCTGTTACACTTGCAAATGACTGTTCATATAGTGTGTGAAATATGCGTGGGCTTACTCATTGAATGACGAAAAAAAAAAAATTAAAGCGACTAGGACGACCACGCTGCTACTAGTCGACGCGGTGGTGGTGTTCATAATGTTCATCACGCTTTTTCATGTTATTTATTTATTTATTTATTTATCTGTTTGTTTATCTTGTAACCTTTGGAACCGTTTTCCGTTCGTGCCGCCAACTTATAACTTCGCCCACATTGCAGACAATTATATTGCGCAATTTCGCAATATTCGGAAAATGGGCAAGTGATACGCCAGAAACTGATAAGGATTGGCCCTGTAAAACCTCAAATAATGGCAATCGATTCAGGTTCTATTTCTATAGACCCCACTTGCCTGGACGATGACCTTTCCAGCACGTACATGTACAAGGATCAGCCCACCTGTCCAATGCCACGGGGATTATGTCTAGGGTTACATAAATGTATGTAGATATATTAGGCACTGAACAAATGTGCTCTTCTCAATTGCGACCAGGTTTAAGGTGTAGAAGTAGGTTTTAGTGATATATTATATATTTCTGATTTTCTGAAGGCATCGTTCTTTAAATCTTTCATTTTATGCCAGCTATTTTTGAATTTGTTTAATTAAATTATCAATTACTTTTTTCATACTGAAAATTCTACTATTTTTTAAAATCTTTTTCAGTTTCAAAAATCGTGTTTTTCTTGGCAAACGTTGCATGCTTTATGTTTTGTTTTTTTTTTCACTGCATTCTTCATTTATATAAAGAAATGACAGAAAAGCTCGGGTGGACGCTGCTATTCTTGGCCATCGCAGTTGCTTCAGTAACTGGTGTGTCTTACAAGAAAGGACTAGGTTTTGGATGGCAGGATCTCAAATGCAGGGATTTCACTCCATTTGTTGGGAAACTGGCATGGTGGTAAGTGAATGTAGGCCTATATAAATAGGATATAAATGATTTAGAGTATCTAACAGACACAACTAGTAATAAAAACAACTAGTACTTCAACAAAGGAAAGCACAATCCTGAATTCTCTATTGGAGGATTTCACTGCTAGGAAGAAAACATAAATAGTGACGAACGCGGATGTAAAATTTCTTTCTTGAACATTTCCGTCGAATGGAGTCATTTCATTCCGTCTCCCTGGTGATATCCACAGACAAATACTTCCTTAGTGGGGCTGGTTGATTCTACATTGCGTTTAAAGAATATACTGTATTAAGTTTGCGAATGGGCAGTTCCGGTTAAATACTGTATAATTTATACCGCACTGTTTTTTCATCTTTTTCATAGTTGTTAATTTTCCTTAAACTACAAGTTGAAATTGCCTGCTGACAAAAATAATATTGTTGGTGAAATGAACACTATGGCAAATGCTGAGCTCTGATAAAGTCGAATCGATGAGCCGCATGTTCAAACTAATGTAGTGATTCGTGAAATACTGGGCACAGAAAAACCACCGTGACTCTTCCGCTTTTCGATACCCTTTTCTCTCCCTTTGCCCCCCCCTCCCCCCCCCCCCCCAAAAAAAAAAAAATATATATATATATATAGGAAGAAGAAGAATTAATAAATAGTTCAACAAGCTAAATGGGATACAGCATATCCTCTTCAAGTATTTTATATTTTGCTTTTCTCCAATGCTCTTTCCCCTCCCCTACCTCCCTTAATAAATAACACATCATGGTCATCTTGAGGTTAGTAGCCTAAGTTAAAAACTTATGGATGGATTTTGATGACATTTTCAGAAGAGATCGGAAGTGGGCTAACTTGGAATCGATAGGATTTGGTTGATATTTCATTCATCAATTAAGTTACCAATAATGGTAATTGAGGTCCCTTGGTAGTGGTCTACGCTCTCTTAATGTTTAATTTCTATCTAGTTATATATCAATATTATTGCAATTTTCCTATATGTATTCATATTTAATCTTATATTTTAATATTTAATTTAACTTTATTTAATTTAATCTAGGTATGATTGGCGGGTAAGCGGCAAAGACCAGTGTACTACAGACGACAGCTTGGAATACGTACCCATGTTGTGGAACCTGGCTCACGTGCCAATGATAACTAACATCAGAGGAAACAAATACTTGCTGGGTAAGACATGGCCATGGGGAGTCTCACTAAATACTGTCAACTTAACCGGCTTAAATGTCTGTCATACCTACCAAATCAGCCAGGGGGTAAAGATAATTACCCCCTAACAGCTTTACTAGGCGTGACAGACATTTAAGCCGGTAAGCTTGATAGCAATTTAGTGGACTCCCAGGGAGATAGATCTATCCAAATAACTGTGGGAATGGTCCCTAAGAGGAAAATCCTTAAACCAAAACTTACTGGATTCACCATATTATCAATGAGCAACAATACGTTGAACTTGTGGTCTACGCTCTTTTTGTGCACGTGTATTCATGTCTATTAACTATTAGAGATTTTCTGAGAAATGTAAAAAAGCTAGGATATAATGAATTTGCAGCACTTTGTACAGAAAGTCACATGCACTCAGCAGAAACAACGTGGGAGCCACGTGACTATCACTTTGTTACGACATCACGTGAGCCCCACGTACCGGTAATGTGTTTACCAATTTGTCATTCCAGAATGTGTAACTATCAATAATAAGAACTGATCCGGTAAATGTACCGCAAGTTGATAAAAATAAGTATTTCAAACTTTCATAATTGTTCCCCAGGGTTTAACGAGCCGAACTTCAGAGCCCAATCCAACATCAGCCCGGAGTTGGCAGCAGAGAAATGGGTTCAACTTCAGAAAAACGTCCCCGCCAATGTCAAGATGGTCAGCCCTGCCGCCGCGCCCTGCGACACAAACGACAAAAACACATGCAACATGCAATTGTCAACATGGTTCACGAGATTCTTCGCGCGCTGCAACCAGCTGGGCGGCTGCCGCATCGATTACGTCGCAACCCATCACTATACCTGCAACGCCTACGACCTCTTGGGCTTCCTTGGCGCCGTCTATAATCAGGTGAAAAAACCACTCTGGGTGACGGAATTCTCCTGTCCCTGGACGAGGTACGACGCTACGCCAATCAAGAATTTCATGCGCGCGGCCATTCCCATGTTGGAGAAGTCTTCTTTCATCTACAGGTACGCTTGGTTTGCACACCGCCTTCAAAGCTGTCTGGGAAGCTTTCTATGCCCAACCATCAGTCTCATCGACACCAATGGCCAATTGACCGAGTTGGGCCACCTTTACCTAAGCCTATAAAATGAAAGAGTTTTGGAAATCGGAAAGATATGTTTGAGAAAATGAAAGTAGAACAGCAATTTAAAGTACTGTAGTTTTCTTTACTGTTAATTTAGAACTTTGGTTTGGGGAACTTTCGTTTTAGTGAAACTACATGTATGTAAATTCAGAAATGAGATTGCTATGTAGGGGGTAATTCTGTATATCAAAATAAAGTGAGACTCTTAATTGATTGATTAGCGTTGAGTGACTAAAAGTTACCATTAACTTACATCTATAAATGCATTTAAACTTAATTTTAATTAATTTTAATTTTAATTAAAATTGTTTTTAAAAAAACGACATTATTTCAGATATATACCGCCCGCAAATGAAAACCGGCAATGACTTACCGTCAGTATTCCAAAACATCCTTCTAATGCACTTGAAAAAGTTTGATTTTCTTGTTATGAATTAAAAGATAACGTGAACATAGATGATTAATAGCATTGTGTTGGATGTACGATAAAACTTGTCCAGGGAGTATTTTTGCATCAGATATTCACTCTATTCCCTTTAAACATGGACATAACTCATTATGTCCATGCTTTAAACAATTATTCACCAGACTACCCTCTATCGCTTTAAAGCATTACAAACTGCTTCAGCAGCAATGATTGTGCACATCTTTTCGATATGTTCATCTACATCATCGCAAACGCATTTTCAACGCGTAACTGCTGTGTGATTGTGACTTTCATTGATCGGTCGGCCTTAACTATTCCCCTCGTATGTGACCTAGTGTTTCTGAGTGAATTCCAGAGTTCATCATAATTAGGGCACATCTGATATTTCTTTATATATGTGATCCTGTGACCTGTGGCGGAGTGATGTGTTGATAGCCCGAATGGGACTGTCTAAAATAGCACAGCATTGTAGACTGCGTGCTAAAAGAAGTTGTCCCAGATTAAAATAAGTGTTATATATCTTTTCAAAAAAACGGAATGCGTTGTCAATCAAATTCCAAATTTAGGTCGATGTGTTTTCAACTACATGTTAGCAGTGTGGAATTAAAAGGGACTCGGCGTTTGAGGTATTGAGATTTTCCTACATTTTTTACTGTCAATTTTGAGTACCTTTCTGTGCATTGTAAATATGCAAGACAATATACTTATAAGTATTATTATACTTAAAAGTTATTATGTATCGTAGACAGGATTTATGATCGCGTTGTGTACGTGGCACTGTTCAATTAACTTTGCAAATAACTTGAAATATAGTGTGTCAAATATGCGTGGGCTTTTTCGAGTTTGATTTTAGAAAAACAACAAAGACCTCCTAGGCTGTGCAGTGTAGGTGGTGTTAATTGAACAAAATGTTTTCCCCGTGTGTTTGTGTTGAAGTAAATTAAAGATATCAATGTGTAATCCAAGCGTGTGTGTGTGTGTGTGTGTGTGTGTGTGTGTGCGTAAATAAATTCTACTTCCTTCAATATTAAATGTGTGATTTTCTTAATTAAGCTACAAAAAAGACTTCCATGACTTTTTTCTGTTTGATAAAGAATCTGTAAAACAAAATGGCAAGGGTAAATAATTTAACAGTAACACAAAAACAGTTTGAAAAGGTTATTTTGTACTTATGGAAATTAGCAGGAAAAATTATTATTAGATAGAATCGCTGTATATTATAATTAAGATATTTTTTTTAGATATTGCGAGAGAATTTTTTATATGGCTTTTATTCAACATTCAACTCGGAGGTTGTTGACATTAAATTGATGATATTATCTTTAAGTTATATCAAACAAAGTACTTAGTGACTATGTAAACTTTGGTTTTTTCATTGAATAAAAAAAAACTGTAAAGCAACTAAGACGACCACGCAACCACTAGTACATTATGGTGTCGGTGGTGTTCATAATGTTCATGACGCTTTTTCATCTTATTCATTTATTTGTTTGTCTGTTTATTTATTTATTTATTTATCTGTGTATTCAATCATTTCTTCATTCAACCATTTGTTTGTTTGTTTACCTATGACCCTCTTCATTTTTTTTGTCGGTCTGCATTTCTCTTTCTAATTCACTAACCGTTTTATGCATTTTTTGCCTTATTACTTCATTTATCTATCTATCTATCTGTCTACCTATCTATCTATCTATCTTTACCCATGCATTCATTCAATCGTTTTATAATTCCTTCGACTAAGATGATAGAGAAAATTGCTTTTGATACTTGAGTCTCATTTCGTTCTTATAACGGTTATTGTAGTTTGAGTATAAGCCATTTAAATGTTCTAACGTATTCGTTTTAAGTCGGTTTATCTGTATTCAGTGACAATTCCATTAGCCCTAAACACAGCTGTATCAGCATACGCTTGGCAATACTAAAGGTAGTGTATGAAATGTAGCAAGCTGGAAGTTAAGATTCCAAAATAGTTTGCAACTGGTTTCCTGTCGCCTTTTCGTCTTTAGATTGTGTGGTTGGTTTCGTTTTAAAAAGAATATTGAAGAGCACTCACTTAACGATCAACAACTGAAGTTAAGTCATACAAATTGGATCTGTATTTGAATCGGATATGCACCTAGATTTCCTGGGACAATTTCCTCTTTTTATCATGGTAAATCACTTCGCTTATTTGTCAATCTATACGCAATTTACAGCGCATTATCTTGTGCATTAGTACGACAAACCTTGTTAACTCGTAATTAAGATCACCAATAGTGGGATATCCTATAAGGCAAATTATCAATCACCGCTCCTAACGTGATTTATTGCTGCTGACGTCTTGAAACGATTGAGAAAACACATGCTTTTAGTTTAACTAAGGGTTGATAATAAAATCAACTCTGTCCCTACGGAGAAGACCGCTATTCTGTAGGCTTCGACTACTGGAGACCGTCTCTAAGAGGAAGATCGGAACGGTACTTGAACACGGCTTAAGAAATACACTGAAACAAATCCTACTTGAGATGTTCTAGATAAATATAATTGTACTTTTTTAATTACCATTTAAGCTAACTATACACGTAAGTGAATGAAGGGTTCTTTGAGAGACAAGAAATAATGCCTGTGGAAGATTTTTGTGATAGGGTAGAAAAATGTCAGTGATTTCTAGATTTTAATTCTTTTCAGAGAGATATTTATATCAAACCTTTCTGCAGCTCAAAACGTGGTAGATTTTACTGATATTCAGGCATTTATCTGTTCTGTTATGTAACGTTTTATATGTCAGAAACACATACGCTTTGCCGATAGTGTCATGTTTGAACACACTTGAGCCCGAAAACATTGTACAGAATACATTTAAATATGTTAAAGACATAGCAATTATATTATAGTCGGTCGACATTATACATACACGGAATTGCTTGTAAGTAAAATCTAAACATAAATGTCAAAATGGCAATAATCATGCAATAAATAAACATTTAGGACCAGAAACAATTAAAAAAGTTGTTTATGTAAATAAAGTGCGTTCAGCAAAACCTTACAAGCAAGATCTCAATGGCAGCCCCTCGCTTTCGTGAGCGTGATAAAAATAGAACGCACCTTCCTTCGAGTCCTTTAAAAGGTTGTAATTTCCTCCTCCCGAAAGCATTTGGGAATCTAACCGTTCCGTTTACAAGTCCATTTTGCAATTAGACTAGGAGACGAAGGGGAAATGTAGCTTGAAAGTCGAACCAATCATTTTTTCCCTTGGGACTATTACCCATGGTTTCCCAAACCACCCGTATGGCCATGTATTGACCTAGAAGATATTGTTGCATCGACTCGATGTTTTCATTTAATGCCGTTTAATCCCTAACATTACTTTTGTCTCAAATTCATTTCGAAAAAAAAACGCAGTTATTTCTTTGTTGGATTGATTTTTCTTTGAATTACATAGAGTCACCGAGTCGGAATGAACCTATTTAATCTTTTATTCAACTGTTACAAATGATTAATTTGTCTCTAAAAGTCGAACAGCGGAATTACAAGGACAAGGACAGTATTGCATTTGGCCGGCAGCGGTAGTAGAAAAATAACGTTTACAGATGAATAAAATTATATATATAATAAAATAACAAACACCGTCTGTGATGATATATATATACATTCGCAGTCAATTCAATACTTGTGATTTCTTCAGTGTCATGTATTAGAAACACGTTGTTAATTTAAAAGATTTTTCAACAACAATGCTAAAATTTCTCGTTTTAGCGGATATACTTTGTAAAAAATATGATCCAATATTCGAATGCAAAAGACAGCACAGCGTTTGGCATCATCAATTTATAACCAATCGAAACCTAAACCTCATGTTCCACTTTGTCTATACCCAAAATCCCAACCGATAGCAACCCCAAGGTAACAGATGAAGCTCTTTCAAGAGGCCAGATTGATGCGCTTACAAGCAGTATATCTCGTGCTTATTACGCGGACTTAATGGCGGCACTGTCTGTGGTGATTTAACGTGTGGCGGTGACGTTAATAACCCTCTTAATTGAATAGATATGCCGCGACTTTTTAACTATGCAGCACACATGTAACAGACGGATATGTATTTCGTTCTTTATTTGGTTATGTTACTTCCACTGAGGTTAATATATCATCAAATAGGACTGAGGCCGCGCCTCTTTATGCATGTAGATGAAAGAGACACTGGAATTACTTTGCCCTTATATCTATATTCAGATGGGGAGAGATGGCAATTTTATCTGTGCGTATTCATGTATGTTTTTCATATGCTCAGAAAAAATGCAAAAAATCTTTATTGTTCAATAACGTAATGTAAGAGTGGTCAAAATGTTTCCTGGGTCATTCCACAACTCTTGCATTTGACTCTTGCCAGTGAAGCACATTTTGTGTAATAATTTTGTAACTGTTTTATACCACTTTATAATTTCTGTTGATTTCTTTCCCTATTGGAGGCAACTATAGTTTAAAACAGCGAAAATAATGAGACAAGTCAAAATAATGCAATTTCAAACAAAATGTTTGCGTCCCTGACGACACTCAAATGTTTTTTTTTTAATGTGGAACGACCATTTATTATATTTCAACACATCAAAATATTTCGAGTAAATCAATATAGGTTGAGTGACGGTTCATTTACATGACAGAATTCAATACTCGATTTTTATCATTGATTGTGAGTTTATTGGCATCAATGATATTCGTGGTCATTGTAACAATTTTTTAGAACTGCGTTTTGTGTAATATTAATTAATGTTAATACTACTGCGATTTCCAATGAATATTTGTACTGTAATCGCTTCTTTGCAAATTTGAAAACGACCATTTTTGCCTAATTCCAAACAACAAAAGCCTTGTATAATATCCATATGAATTTTATTTACAGAACATAAAACAAACAACAACAAAAACGCTAGTGGCTAGCTTTTGTACAAAATCTCAACTTGAGTATATATATAAATAATATCAATAATATCAATAATATCAATGTACATATTAACATACAAATGATTGACATTCAAAATAAAGCTTTCCATCCTTTGATCATTAAGATTAAGCCCTCAACTGTAAGTTGGTGCACCAGTAGCGAACAGTTTAGAAGTACCCGTCTTGCGCAGGCGCCGGCATGCTTACGATATCTTAAATCGGTACAAAAAAAAATCTGTAACCCCATACCGTGCTCTATCATCTATGCTAAAGAGGCCTCATACTATTCACAGTTAAACATCAAAACGTATGGCATATTGCACCAGTATGTAATGTACTGGACAAATACAATGTAACATTTTTCTGTCTTTTACAGTTTAAATTATACAATAAATAATTACAATATCTGTCAAAACAACAAAATAAAGCTTCCAGATATAAACTTCCAGATTTGAAAGTTTTAAAAATCAAAAGCAAGTAAGTTGAAGAGGACAGGGTCTATATGATAAGAACCAACAGTTTCACACTGTAAAATTATAACATTATTATCACATTAGCTTTTTTTAAAAAAAACCAGTTCTATTGGCTTGTGAAGTTATTTTAACAAATTGTAATCTTTAGTAGCTAGCTATTTAAAAAATTCAACGCGGCTGCGAATGCATCTTTGGAAAGGCTGATAGTGTTTGTATTATTCAAATAATAAATGAGATCATTTTCACAGCGTCAAACGAAGTCTGGTCAAGGTAGGGAAAAGAGTCTGTGTCTCCTCTAATATATTTTTCTGCCTTCTGACTCTTAAAGATTTTAAGACAATTCATTAGGCTGTTCAATAATTTAATGGTAGATGTCTATGTTTATCTGCAAATTTTGTCAATATCATAATCGTTTAAAAGAATCGAAATAAAAAGGAGCATATGTTCATCTATTTTCATTTTTTCTTTATGATCTGTTTTCACCGTACAGTGGAGAAGTAGAAGTGGCAGTAAGTGGGGAGAGTCCTGGGACGTACATCCGGGGTATTAGAGATGAGTTTAGTCCCGCAGCAGCCGGATGACGTAGATACACGGCATCCATCCCGCGGATGATGTGAGGGGTGTACGCGGCCCAATAAGGATTAGACTGCAGCATTCTTTGAACCGCGGCGTAATTTCCAGCTTCTGCAAGTAGTTCTAGTCCAACAGCTGTCTGGCGCTTCCATTTCGTTCTGGAATGAATAAAAAAACCAAAATCAATTAGTCTCATAACTCGGTATGCAGAGGACTGCGAAACGCGCATGTGAGATCTTTATCTTTTTCATCAGCCGCATACCTTCCTGAATACGACTACTTTTTCATTTTTTACTCATATATTCCATCCTAGGGATTTGAGTCACTTATAATGTGAATTGGTGTTCTTTATTTGAATTTTTACTTTTAAATATCATTTGAGTTTTTATTCATTTGTCAGCTTATTTCTCAAATTAATTCATTCATTTATCAGCTTATTTCCTTTATTTATTTATATGTTTATTTATTTATTGTTTATTTATTTATTTGTTTGCTTGTTTGATCACGCACCTTCTGTTTTGGTACCACGTCTTTACTTGTGTGTCGGTGAGATTAAGCTGCGCTGCTAGCTCCATTCGGTCTTGAACGCTGAGGTACTTCTGCCTCTCAAAGCTCCTCTCCAGGCAGTTGAGCTGGTGGTCGGTGAAGGCGGTGCGAGCTTTGCGAGGTTTCTTTGGCTTCTGGGAGGCGTCGGCCGGGCTGCCATCACTGTTGAGGTGACATTTTTCGTCGTCACTTTTATCTGGAAATAATCAAGGGATTTGTTAAATTGTAGCTAGAATATTATCCAATCCTGTTGGTTGACTAATTACCGCTTGAAGTTTGATCATTTCTGGTAGTAAAAATGCCACCGACACAAACGTAATTATTATCATTGTAATATTTTTATTGAATTTAACTCATTGGATTTATGTAAATATATTACATTCCAGAAATCAATCTCTCTCTCTCTCTCTCTCTCTTTCTCTCTCTCTCTCTCTCTCTCTCTCTCTCTCTCACACACACACACACACACACACACACACATATCTGCTCCAATATTTCAACCCAACAAATATTAACTGAAACGTGTATAACCTACAGCAACGGCAGCCGTTTACAGTTTCAAAAAGTTTTTTAAAACTATCTGTCTTCTGTAACAGATGAGAATTTAACCTCTTTTGTGTGAGGCAAATAGTTCACTTTGCTGAATCTCGACAAGGCGTGAATGTTTTCAATGGCGTTTCTCTCTGCCTGGGGTGCAACAACATGTGAGAAGTCGCGTCACGCCCTAAATATGTCAGGTGCTGTAAAAATCGGTGTATTTTATGTCGTCTGCGTTATACTGCCATTAGACAATTACAATATATTTGTTTGTCATTTGTACGCGCTCTGTTCGAAGGTCTTGTAAGGCTTTATCATGAATTTCGATCAAACTGTCCATAAATGATTGCCATCATGTGCTTGTTGCAGCTGCGTCCCCCTTTTTTATTTATTTATTATTTATTTTTTGAGGGGGGGGGGTCTATGAATAAATCTCAAATCCATCATTGTGTTACTGACAATATGTTGGCGCATCTGTATGATGCATATCCCTTAAACATGAAACGATTTTCTCAATTTATTTACATATATTTGACAGTATTTACAACAAATGCATGAAGCATTATTACAAACAAAATAAGTGTGATTAATAAATTTTAAAACCATCCCTCGCGAACCACAATTACACGTCTACGAAACGCCCCAAGCTCACCCAAAAATAATGAGATAAGCCTGATACTTTAGTCACGATCGGAAAATATTTAAGACAGTTAGATTTACCATCAATGCAATTCACAAAATGACGTCCTTTCATATAACTTCCCCACTGGCAGGTGCACAGATAATTACAGGTATATAAACACCAACTTCCTACGTTAGCCTAAACCGTGTAATTTGTCCTCATATATAACAAAGTGAACTATGTATGATAACATACATGCTATTATGGCGGATGATTTCATGTAGACCATCCGTTGAGCTGCCACCTTGCGGTGAAATCGTAACCTGTATTTAAGAATGATTCATATTGGGTACCCTCACGCAATCTGACATTTCAAGACGAAGTGGTTATACATCTTCAATATTTTTTAATGAAAACATTAATGTTTTCCCAATCGTTTGTCCCCCTCCTATATCCGTGTATTGCATTATCATTTTGAACGCTTCCACCAGGAAATAAAAACAAGTGAATTAATTACTGAAATAAAAAAAGAAACGATTCTCTCATCTTCTGAATTATTGAATGAGTTTTGCTTCTGGGTAAGATCAGAGAACCAAGGCCTGAAACCTCAATCAAATGATATCAAAATAAATGTTTTTAAATCCTAAACGATTTGGGGTTTTAAGCGCGAGATGGAAATTCCCTGTCGCTGAATATTTTGTTGACAGTTTAACCGGTACTTCGCATGACTACTAGATTGTTGTGGTCGGACCGTTTGGCAGGCAAAACCACTCATATATTACACACCATCAGCAAACAAATTATCGTGTCCTTAAATCAAAAGCCAGTTTGACTTTAAGACATTTGACTGATTCACTGTAATGTCCTAAGTGTTTGCGGTGGTCAAGAGTAAAAGGAAGCTGTACAGTTTTAACGCACTATTATGAGTAAGAGGTATTTATGTCGCTATTAGTAAGTTGTCAGTCAGTATTATTAACTATTTCTTATTTCATTACTTTTATTCATTTATTTATTTATTTATTTATTTATTATTTTTGAAACGCGGAAATTATTATTCGAAAGGAGAACAAATTAATCTCCACACAGCGGCAGTAGTTAATTCTTCTACGGCAAAAAATCCTTCTTGGCGTACATCACTGCGATACCAGTGACGGTTCAACAAATTTAAGAAAATAAGTACAAATACATGTTTTGTAACACTAAAAACGAAAGGATTTTAAAACTGAACAAACAGTAAGTTACCATGAAACAATCAATGACCCCAAGGCTTAGTTATCGTATCACAGCAAAAAAGTAAGTGGAGATTTCAACTCGCAAATTTTTTATATTCACGAAAATAATAATAAAAAAATACTACTGCCATTCTAAACATCAAATTAAACCATCATACCAACGCATCAATAACAAACTAAGCTTTAACATACACTTAAATATTGGTCTAAATATTCGAAGAATTACAACTTCAAGTTGTTCGCAATTTAAACAAAAAGTGGCAAAATGCGTTCGCTTTTACTCTGCATATTCAAGTTTTTGGTTTTCTGTTTAATGGCGAAGAAAAATCGGCAAAACACAATGGACCACGTGATTGTCATAATGACTTTTTTCCCTTTCCCTTAAACTCTGGAACAAAAGCGTCAATTTACCAGGCGTATGGCTTGGACAGGGGGAGCAATTATATGAATAATTTATCCCATTGTTTTGGCATATCGAATGTCAGTACTTTCTATGCACATAACGTTCTTACGACACTTGATAAATTAGACGGAGAAAATTGTTCTGGTAATCAGAAAGAGTCCATGAGGTTGCCCAAGCCCGTTTGTCACGGTAAAACGAACGAATTTCACGCACAGCTGATGAACATGTGCCATACATTTGAATTCACCAAACACATGTGAATTTACGATATTTGAAATATATTCTTCCAAAAACAAAAACATTTTAATCTCCCACGAATACATTTAACTTAAAAACACAGGATGTTTTTTTCTCATAATTCTGTATGCATTAAATGGGAAGGGAAAAGTGCAGCATATGTTAGAAAATGACGATAATTTGTCGGTCGCTTTCGCCTTCGCAAGTTGAACAAGGAAAATATCAAGCCAGAACGTTACAAACACAAAGAGAAAAAATAGTCAATTTTCTTTAAATGGTTTAATTTTTCCTTTTAAGCTATTTAGCCTTGCTAAATGCTGCTAATAACCCATTTAAACGCAAGCGTTTTTTTGTTCACTGCCGCCTGCGACACGAAAGTGAACGCTTACGCCAACAAGACAGTGGAACTAATGCCATTTAAATTTTTCTTTCTTTTAATTTCATCCGATTTATTCTACAATTATCTAAGATGATAACGTCCTTTGTCGAACCTTTTGTCTCGTTGTTAAAAAAGCCACAAAGAAATTCAACGAAGCTATGGAATATTCGCGACAATAATTAGCGAAACAGTTGCGTACTAGCAAGTGTGTAATATTTTCCATGGAATGAGAACAGTTTCACACGTTGCGAAAGCGACCGAAAAAGCGGAACGCTACTAATGCATTGTCTTTTATACAAAATGAACACAAAAGATGTCAACGGTGTGGAGAATCTATCTATTTTTGTGTACCTAAATGGAACCCGATAGCCCGCATCCTTATAACGACAAACGACAATATATTCTAAGAGCCAGCATATCCTTCAGCGTATCTGCACTTTTTGGTTTCTTTTTTTTTTTTTTTAATGAAAAGACCGTGGGAAGGTTTTCCTCTTAAATGTTATGCCTATACCTGTCCAATATATTTGAATAATTAAAGGCATCATATTTTTTTGTGTCTAAACATCATTTGAGGAGTGCATATAAAATGTTTTCCTTGAAATATCTCATACGTGGCAAGCGTAAAAAAACAACAGCCACTGTTAGCGAAAATGGTCCCGTCCATTATGCCTTGTTTCCCGTGATATAACTCAATTTCACACCCTGTCTCCCGTATTTTTGTCAGCAACTGTCAGGACCCCCATGTTTGGAAAAGAAGTATTGATATTGGGTATTAACATTTTAAAATTGGCAGCTCCGCACTTATCAGAACAATTTCCAATTAACTGGCGCCCGTTGTCAATTTCACCCCCCGTAGAATTCAGCCAACTCATACGATACGGAAGTCAGTTACGTCACGGCAGTGTTCAGGAGCAACAGTGACCGTGTTTTCAGTTAGCAGAAAATGCTGAAAATGTATGAACAAAACGCCAAATTCGCCATTAAATTGCCACTTCTCACAACAAAAGGAGATTTTGCAAATTACCGGTTAAGTGTAGGGGTGGACGTTTTAGCTCACAATAGGTGCCGGCCACATCCTTTTCTCATATGGGTGCCAGCCCGATTGTTCACGAATGAACCTGTTATTATATACTATTGATACCTGTGACTAAGTCCAATAAGAAGATATATTTTGTCCTGGACGTTTTGTCCAACGTTTCGCATGTCACTATTATTTCTTAGCTCGTTTTACGTCGATTAAACGTAACGCCTGGCATTTCCGGCAATTGTTTTACAGGTATAGCTAATTATGAACCAAAATTGTCGATTTCCAGTGTCAATTTCAAACAAAAGCAATTTGGGTTGACACGAAAATTACTAATCTGGCCTAATATGTTGGTACACGGGAGGTCCGGGGGTGACATCACAACGATTCAACTCTGGGTTATATATATAATTTATTGGGTAAAATCCCCTATTCTGATTGTTTTACCCCTATGGTAATTTTTTTTTTTGTTTTCCCGCATATGACAGTTAATCCGTGGTTGGTCCAAGCCAAGCGTAAAATGTTACTTCAGTTGTTTTTACTTGTGTATGAATGAATGAAAATAATAATTACGGAAAGTTTGTTTATGGTACTCGAATTTAAATTATCTATTAGATATGATATATAATATATGATATTTTAAATATTTTTATCTTAGATTCTGCAGGAATTAAAAATGGTTCTTTAAAATTATATCATGAGAACGTTTACATGAATGGAGAAAATATTTTAATGCCAACGAGCCATCACGCAGAGGTAAAAGCGTTCTCTGGTTATAGGTCATTTATCCTACATAGTTCATGATAAAAGACCGTTATGTTAAAAACCTGCCAGTTATTTAAGGGACTAGGCACCGCTGTCTCCATTAAAACGGCGGTTCGACGAGCCTTTAGTCTTCGCAAATTACTCCTTTTTCTCCGCAAATCACTTGGAAAGGTGTTCTGATGTTAACTACGGTTCTAAAACAATACGCCCCCCCTTGAGCAGCACGCGAATGAGATGACTTTTATCTTCGTTTCTGAAGGCTGCTTTACAGATATTTTCTCAATTTGCATTTCAATAAAGCTTGAACAAAGATGAACCTGTTTTATTCGCATTGTAACCATTATGAGGCGCGTCAGCTCTGTTCAAATGATAATCATAAATGTCGCGGAATTAGCAAAATTGTTTATCCTCGGGGCGCTATCCAAGTTGAGGGGGTTCAAAAGAATCACAAAAATTCCCATAAACCTTTCAACGCCTATGTCAGGTGAAGCACGCTAAATACACAAAATTGCTTCTTTTTGTCGAGAAACAAAAAGTTAAAAAATCTAGCCCCTCGATCCAGCCTCGGGCCATGCCTCATCGCATCATCTCTCTTAATGTACTGTCCACATAGCAGGTGTATGGGGGTTTATTTTTGTGTTAGGTTGGATTTAAAAGGGTCCCCTTCATTGTATTACGCTGTACAATTGACTTTGTGAATCCAAAATTTTACTGACAATAAACACGTTTATTACTAATCAACTTTGGTCCGCTGAGAAATAAGCCCCCGAAAGTAATTTTAGGGGGAAGGGGATAAGACGCATTGCCTTATTTTAATGTTTAATGTATTAGGTTATTTTAAAATGGGAATTAAATATGCTGCCTTTCTATTTGGAAATCTTAACACATATTGAGTAATATCAACGTTGTGATTCATCACAATCCACACCTAATACACCTCGATCACACTCTGAAAATTTGTGTCATTTTTATTTAAGCCATTCAAAACCTGTATCGCAAAACCTCTGATAGGGGGCCTATATCTTACCTTCACAATCGTCATCATACTCCTCATCATCTTCCTCGTCATCTTCGTTATTTAAAACGTCAATTTCTTTAGATCGTGAAATCTTGTCGCTCCAAGAGGTTTTAAGTTTGTTATATTTCTTGTCTCGTGTAAGGTCGCTTCGTAGCGTTGACATGGACCCCAGGCTCCCGACTGAGGAAGTAGGGGACACGTTTTTCATGGAAAAGTCTAAAGAAGAAGGAATGGACACACTTATACACGGGGGTGACGGCCTAGGTGCTCTCACGGGATGTCTGTCACTTAGGATGTCTGTGATCAAAAAGCTTGGACGCGCGGAGGGCGGTGTAACACTGACAGGGGCATTGCTTTTAGCCTCCCCCTCCTCAGTACTGTCTTTTCGTTTCTTTTTCTCACTCGGTGCCTCCTCCCCTCTCTTTGAAATATTTGATGCTGGCGAGTCAGCTTCTGAGGCCGTCGGGGATGATAACGCCGGTGACACAGACCGGGGTCTTTTTCTGTTTCGTTCCTCTTGTTTTTCTTCACCTGTATCATTCCCCGTGTCAGCTAAACCTGTCGTCTTACTTGTCGCCACCAGAGCTTTTATGTCATACTTCGACGGACTACTCATTGTGACCGAGTTCTGCTATATTTTCACCAAATCCCCTGCTTTTTTCTGGTGCCGATTGATATGTGTAATGGCTTAATAAATGTTGACACTTTTTTCTTGTATATTTCAACTGGGGCTGAAATCTGCAGTTCCACGTGAGATTCCGTGCTCAGTTCGACCCCTAAGCTTTCTCAGCGCAGTTGCACTCGTGTTTGTCCACAGCTCACTGGGTCGGTGTTCCACTATGCAGCTTACACAGAATTACCCCGGTACTTTACGCGTCTGTCAAGGCTAAGTGGTAAATTTTCATCGGCATCATATGTCCTTCCACCGCGCTCTCTCGTCGATGTTTAACACCACTCGACAAGTGATACACTGTAATAAAGACATAATCAACTCCGCCGCGATTCCATCACCAGCTGGTTTTTTACTATCCATACTAGGGGCACCTTTATAACATCCTTACGCCATTAGATCCTGACGAGGGATGCTGCCTGTACTCACCCACGTTTGGATAAAACATTAGAAGTAGTCGAGGCCCGGGTCGCGCGTTCCTAACAAGTGAGTAAAGCAGCGCATTAAGTCATTAGCGGGTGACTGAGCTGCTTCTGCGTTTTCATTGGTTTATTTCGACCGGATGGACGACACGGCAGCCCTTCAGTGCTATCGCTGGGGAGGGGCGGCGCGAGTTGTCAAATACAGATTCAACGATGATAACAGTTCGACTATTCTGTCAACAGAGGAAGTGGAGAAATTATTATTCATAGCTGTTGGTTTAGGAAAAGCTCGTTAACACTCCGGTAAACTAAGATTAGCACTACCACGTGACGGGTCTCCGTCCGCTACGATGGGGAGACGAGATACAGCGTGTGCCTACGTACTTGAACCTGGGAGAATTTATTAGACGAACCAGTCCTTCAGCAAAAGAAAGTTCAATTTTTTTCTTATTGGTCCTACAACTCGTTTCAAATTTGTGGGTTGCCTAGCAGAGAAGATTTTGAGGTGTTTTTTTTTTTTTTTTTTTTTTTTTTTTTTTTTTTTTTTTTTTGCTTAATTTTTCAAAATCTATAAGTATATATATAATTACCGGGATTTTTTTATATGTTCATTATCGTCTTTCTTATTTTCCAAAATCTAACCCCAACAATTTTTTTGAAAAAAATATCTCACTGTGTTTCTTTTTTTTTTTAAGTACCTTCAAGATAATTAGCTTACCACCATACACCAGCATAATCTCCACGTCGTTATCTTTTTCTTTGTCGTATGTAGTTAAGTAATTTGAAATGTGTGTAGTTCAGTTTAATACGTAGGTCATGGCCTCAAACACCTAATAAGAAAGACTCCAATATAGCGACATTGTGTAGTGTGTACAGGGTAACTATATTTTGCTTGTAGGTCGCCAAATGATCCCGCGAGACATGATTTTCTTACTCTCAGCAACAAAAATGATCGCTGTAAAACTGAACCACTTTGTTCGTGCAAATAAAAAACACATTTGTCATCGTACAAGACGGAATAGCACTGACATATACCTGCCACTGCGGCGACATGGGTTCCACGGGAGACTGGTGACTTGTTTTCGAATATTATGTCTTGGCATTTGTCGTGTCATGGGAGGTTTATTTTCAGTTACGGTGTTAATTTTTACAAAGAAATACAAGACGTCCCGGTGATCAGTAGCGGTGCCACTGTACTGCACGTCTTGATTTTTAAGCATTTTATCTGCCAGTCAAATTGGCAGGAGCTTTGACACATCCAAAACTGAAATCTGCCCCTTCTTACCTTTAGCTTTCAATATGTCCTACTCATTTATTTAAACGTAAACATAGCTTAATTTTTATCTAAAACATCTGAAATGAGTAACATTTACAGGTACAATAATTATCTGAAATCCGCTTTAAGACAGTGATTCGAAAACACGCAATTTGAAGAAATTTAGATGTGGAGCAAATCTCGACATTTGATTGGTCAAAGGCCATCTCTTTCTTGGACACAGCCTTTGGCGGATTTCTTCATTTTAGGGTGTAACGACATAAATAGTCTGCAGTAAGAAAAATAAAAGTATTTAGTCACAAGGAACACAACCCTTATCATAATTACCCCGAGATCACACTGTTATTGTTAAAAAGCCGGAGGTTAGATAGTTCTCAACGCTTGATAATAAATCACCGACTCAACCAGTGATTCTTATCGTCGGATGGAGGTAACGAGTCGTATATTTTTCCCTATCGTCGCGGTTCTTTAACGATAAGCGTGATTTAAAAGGGTATCTGTAAGTTTTATCGCCCTAACCTCATATGGTTTGTAGAATGGTTTGACGGCGCTGAATTGCTACCTGGGCGCGGCATAACTTCCTAGATTTTGTAAAGGTGGGATTTGGAATTTAAGTTTGAAGAAAAAAGGAAGTGGGAGAGGCCTCAGTATGACTATGCTTTTAACGGTGTCAGTTCTCCGGTGTTTACAAGGAAAATGTATTAAGTTCATTAACCCATTGATAACAACTGTGCTCAATCTGTCAAAATACAAGGACGTGGAATTAGCTGAGGAAAGTATTGTAACTGCTACAACTGACTCCATAAACAGTTGGCCAACACCAAGTGAATTTTTCATAAAACGCTGGTAAATCGCATAAAAATGAAAGTATTTTAGCGACAAATATGTATTAGTTTGTATTTATTGTCATTAATAAAAATCTAGTATTTTTCCCCGCCCGCTTCAAAATGACGTGCATTTTAAATGTATTTACTTTGAAAATCCATTCCTTTTAAAATAATCAAATGGATTTCAATTTAAAATTCCTGTGAAGAAATATATTCTGTTTTCATTTATCCATTTGACTATTCATTCTCTTTTGTCATGTCAAATCTTTCATTACTGGCTTCACAACAGAAGGGTCGGAATTTTCGTTTTTTCTCGCGGGACTTTGTTCGTTACTTATAATGACGTAATGGAAAGGGAAGTTCCGAAAGAAACTATATTACTATAGTTTCTTTAAGAAACAGTCTTACAATCAAACTGTAGCCAGTGCCTGTCTGTACCACCAATGTTAAGAGAAGTAAAAATGAATTGAGAAAAACAAGTCTCCTGAAATTTCCATATATACAATGTAGTATAAGTCTCACTCTATATGGACATACTCTTGTAGCTGCCATTCTTGCAACTATAACTCTATCATCACCATAAGTTTAAACACCATTCGTTTAATGCGGATGGTCAAAATCGAGCAAATATGGTGTGTGGGGCAATATGTCCGAATATATTGGCATTCTTCAAATTTATCGACAAAAACAATTTAACGAAAATGGCACCAGAAAGAAGTATTTGCGCTAAGAAAAATAAACGAAAGGTCGTATTCTTGGAGCCCGGAGTTTATCAAAAGAAATAATGAAATCCATTGATCTTCGTCTAACTGCTCGCTAGGAAGTCTTCTTGTTTTGCCACTGCCCATTTCCTCCAACAAACCGTTGCCATGGTGACGCCGTGACAGACTCGCAGAGATCACACCTCGATGATTGCCGAACTGTGTCCGGGGGAAGTGACTCCTTTTTCTTCATCTAAGCCAGTAAATTAGTCCGTCACTTAGAATTCAGTAGCACAACTGAGTTCTTGAGACGCTGAGAGCAATCGACTTCTTAGCCTATCTTTAACAAAGCTCTTGTCAGACGTCTAAATATTGTTTTCATTCTATTTTGCTTCTATTACATCGACTCTATAGCAATTGATCGGCGCTGATAGGTATTAAATTGAAGACAAATTACGTTTTAGCGCAGCGTGTGTTTCGTGAAAAATAACTCGTTTCTGGCGGTCGCTCATACGGAAAGTAATAAAAGGAGGAAATCGGGTAAATTATCATTTTTCGGCGAAGTGATTTTTGTACAATGGTGAAGACGTATCGACTAATAGACTAAACTAATGACATAGCTGTGTTTGAAAGATATCGTTTTTCCTCTACTTTTTTTCTTCGTGATTTAGATTTCCTCTACGGCTAATGTGCTAAATTAGCTATATTGGAACACCGCGGCGTTTCTCACCGCTCTGTAAGAATACTGATGAAGCACTGCAACAAAGAAGTTGCAGAAACGGGAATTAAGTTAGAAGAGGAGGGAATGGGTGAGCAAAACTGAGATGAACTGTCCACTAATAAATGTGTTCACCCGAAAAATTCCCTTCAAAATTGTTTTTTTTTTAATGTGAAAATAACTGAAGTTTAATCGTAAACAAACAATATACCAAAATGGTAATTATGTAAGCGATGGTATATGAAATCAACTATATTGTTCCGTGGGCCTATTAAATTTTATAAAAAATTCTAATATTCTCATATTACAGTCTGGCTCGGATTACAAATGACATGTTAGCTTGCAAAGACCTTGTGTTCGTCGAATTTGTCCGTAATACTGATAACTGACGAATATGACTCGACGATTGGTTCTGATGATTATTAATATCGATGAAAAGAGGAAATTCACCACGAAGTTGCGTGTGCTTCAGCTTACGACCCCCTTCATGTTAAGGAAGTGATGTGTTTTTGCACGAAAGCACCCTGCTGCCGTCTAAAAGCAACTCATAATTAATTGTAACATTTTGCGCCTACAAAGTAATCAGCAGAATGGAGCAATATATCCAAACAAATTCATTAACTGTTGTAGCAAAAATATCCTAAAAAGGACTTCGAAGTTGAGAGTGATGAAAAACCCTTTTGTGGTTGTTTTCGACATGCAGGTGATGACTCTATACCTTTCCAAATATTGCTTTTTAGGCATGAATTCCGAGAGAAATAGCGTAGGAACAATTTTACAGTTTTTCCAATGCATGTCATTGACCTGGTAGAGGCATGTTGTCAACATAAATCACCGTCACATATATGAGTAGCGAGACGAGTATCACATCAATTCTAGAAAAGAATTTCCCAGTCGTATTGAGTGTACTCCTAATCTCTTACGTTATGGGCAATGGTGTAACACCTACAGATCATGTAAAAACCACTAACTCAAAAATGGCTCGAATTCTTGTTAATAACTAGCACTTGCAACCGTATCACATTTCTTTTTCATGAAATGCACGAGGACAGAGTTTAGATTCTAAAGGTGCATCTCATACGGACTCGCATCGCGTCACCTTTTGAGCCCCAAGGGAGACGAGCGGTTGTTCAGTAACAGTTTTTGCCTTTCTCTCCTCATTATTGCATTGATTACTTGGTACTCCCCACCAATCCCCGCTTCCCTGCTATCTATTGTAATTATCCAGTAGCCAGGACAGATGGCCCCTTAGTTGAAAATCTATAGTTGCAAATGACTTAATTTACGTGTTTCTGAAGCCTCGATGATGAGGTTTATCTCTTTACATTAAAGTGAAACAGAATAAGAATGGCAAGAAGCGATTTAGAGGCCTTATTTAATCACGGGGAGCCTTTTAATGAAGGAGATACAGGTTAAAAGATTGGAGACAACTCGAAACTCGCGTTCAAGAGATTAAATAAATTGAAGTGATTGTCAAGAGCCACGGTTGCGTCCACGGTCTGGGGCCTCGTGGTTTGATTTGGCTTATGGTTAAATGGATATCCCAATCACGATATCTGTAAACCGCACTCCGGGCGATAGACACAGGGGTGGGGCCGCCCTCAGTGGATAAAGCTATCGACTCCCGTACAAAGTGGCTTGATTGTACAGGGGCAAAGTGAAGACAGGGAGAAGAAATTGACTTGTATTGAGCGTTAACCCTGACACTTGATCAAATGGGCTGTTGATCCGCACTAACAATATGTTATAATACCTGGAGGATTAGCTTCTAGCTGTCATTTCTCTCGAGGCAATGACATACAGCTCTGATACGTGACGGGACATCACAGTCATAGGATAAGTGTCCTAACCCAGACAAATGGTATATTTAAAATAAACAAATTTTCATTCTGTACGTTTTTGCAGATTAAATTGGGTTTGTGACACTGGATAGACCTGCTGTTTTGCAGCATTGTAATTTTTTCTGTCATTTCTGGATTTTGCCTGCCACTTATCCACGTTTTAATGAGACTGGGTTTTCTACCCCTTCGCTACAAGCTAAAGGCTGATGTTCCCGTAAAAGAAGACATTATCTAAGAAAGGTCGTAAGTGGCGTTGTCAACGTTTTTTCTTTTTACATATATTGCAAATGTATGTCCTGGTATGGTAAATGTGCAAATTTCGAGACAGCAAAGAGAAATCTGGTTTATAGAAATCTGATGTCTAATTTGCGCTGTGTAAGGGCAAAGTACTTGCTTTCTCATTAGAAATGTTATATCACAGCAAACTAATTGTTTCTCAAGTCTCATTAGCTAAATTAGCGGTAACTTTCACCTTATTTTAATTACAACTTGTAGGATGTAGATAATAATCTGCTGTGATAACTTCTCCGTACATAAATGTCATTAATATGTACTTATTTAATGCTACTTAAAGTCTTTGCTGAAACGTTGATTGTCAGTAGGCCTTTTTCTTTCTTTTTTTGAATGATGATGAATATACAGCAGAATCTCAATTGTCGTATTCTAAAAAAATAAAAGTACATTTTGAAAAGGTCAAGTGATTTATTAACAGTCAAGAGTTCAATATTCTGTTATGAAGTAAATAAATATTTTTATGAGAGATATGGACTTTTTGGGAAGAACAATTCGTTGAAATGTGCGACTGATTTATTGCCATTGCTTAAATACAATTAAAACACAACGACATGAAAAAAGCGCGACTCAAATTTTTTTTCATTAAAATTAAAATTAGAATTGCAATATATAAGTTGCAATGAAATAATTAATCAGATTATACGAAGAGAATATTTTGCACCGATTTATCTGTATAGAAAAACGGATTTGGTAAATAATATGTCATGGATAAGTGTTTACCTTCAAAACCAAAATTAAAATGAAATGAGAGTGTTGAGTTTTATATCTAGATCTTTAGCTAAACACTTTTTTACTCCTAAAAACGTATGCGTTTTCATTCCAATTAAATACAGAGCACGTAGTTTTTCATACCTGTAACAGTGGCGGATTTAGAAGGGGTCAGGGGGGGCCTGACCCCACTTCGGTTTCTGAAAAATATATCACACCAATATTTCCCTCATTAAATTAGAATTTTGACTAGTTCTAAACCGTACCAAAGGGTACTGTTTGCTCTCAAAAAAATTTCGGGGACCCTGAACAGGCCCCGAACCCCACACCAAGTGGGGTAATGGTCGGCTTTGCATCCGAGGCCTGTCGTTCCAGACGAAGTCGAGAACCATTGTATTGTATTTTAACTATTGTATTGTATTTTAACTATTGTATTATATTTTAACCCTTCAAATAATCCTGGATTCGCCCCTGTGTAAGATATCCATTTATTGGAACTTAAGGAGCAGCATGTGCAGGCATACATCTGCGGTTTACACAATAGGCACAATAACAAGCATGATAACACAAAAACACTAGACTGCGATATCTAACCATATTAATGTGCAGTTTCAATCATGATAAATACATTGGAACAAAAATACGAAAATAGCACAAACTTTTGACGCTGTATATACTGGATAAACAATATGCTGAACAAACTTAGTGGTAAATGTTTGTGAATTATTATGTGTACCTAATTACAGTTCGTGGCATTAAGGATGTGATCATTATCATCATTTACGCTTTTAGGTTAAGTACCAGTCCAATTAAGTGCCTATTGTTCTCATCGCCCACTGGTAAATTAATTAATCTTTGTGTTTTCGAGATCGGTTATTTAGTATGGAGGCGTTAGCAGGTGTTAAGACTAAAACAAGAAATCTCTCTTGAAGAGTTGTTATTCTTTGCAATCGACGAAAAAAAGTTGTCAGGTTTTCGCATACTGATTTGGGGGAAGAGGACCCAGTTTCTGTTCTTGAATTTGTGCAATAAAATAATTGGAACAAAATGATGCATTTTTTGAGAAACTTTTAGGTGCAGCTGTATTTATTTGCATGTGCTAATTCAAGGTTAACGTTTACAGTGTTGGCATGATGTGTTGTGTGTTCGGCCATGCGATTCTTTTGACTAGTTTTTATGTACTTGGCATTGCTATACTGAAATGGATAATAGTAAGACGAGAGGATCGCGTTTTGGCGAAGCAATACCGCAAACTCCATTATGTGAAAGATTCAGTATTATAACACTACTTAACTACATACATATACTGACCAAACAGCATTTTTGTTATTTAAATAAATTATATATAAGCTTAATTATTATGAAACAGGAGCAAATACTTTTAAAAAGGTGGCTACAAACTTTGTAAATGTAAGATGTAATATATCTACAATTAGTGAATGTTCTTCAAGCAAGATGAATTGTTTTATTGTGCAAGTATTGAAAAATTCAAAATAAATATTCATTTGAAATATATGAAATCTAGAAAAGAAACGAATGCATCTTAACCTCGTAAATGACATTTCTATTCGTAATCTAAATGATACCTAAAAGGACTGAAAATCAAATCGCATTCAAGACACCAAAGCAAAGATATATGACGTAACTTAAGAAATCAATATCAAAGTTCATTTCAGGGAAATACACCGATGTTTCTCAGAAAGAATTTATTTGGCATTGTCAACACACAAGGGTGCGATTATGAAGGTTATGCGGCAAAGGCCTTTTGGAAACCGAGCCCAACCTATTCTGATGGCCGTTGCATTTTCCCATGGTAGTTCATATAGTATGTTTCTCTTTCTTCTTCTTCTTCAAAGACATTAATAAATTAGAAACAGGATCATAGGTTGGGGCATTCTGTGGCAGAAACATTTTCCCTAAAGTCGTCTGCAAAAAGCTTCTCTTGCGTCTCCGTGGTGACGTCACGACCGCGGACTCCACCCGAGCTTCAGGTCTGTTTCAACATGCATGAGGCAGTCCATTAATTAACGTTGAGCGAGCCGACACGTAAACATCCAGGGAAATTACTAAATTGGATTTAATCTTTTATAGAAGTTTTTGTGCTAGTCTCTGACTAAAGGATCCCTTATCCCTGCGGAGGGTATTTAGAGTGATTGTGATATAAACTCAAGAAAGTTAACCTGCCCCAATAGGCCAGAACACGCAAAGAAACGCTTTGGCTTATTACTCATGAAATTAATTAAAACTTTTTGCTCCAAATGCAGCAAGGAGTGATAAATAATTCCTGTATTTTTCGCTAAGTTTCCCCGCATGGCATGCAAGGCGATGATAAGCAGTCGAAATTAATCTACAAAATGTATGAATCGGGCTTACACTTCGAGCGATTACCTCTGTGGAACGCTAACCGAAGATCAAGCACTTCATTTTGGAGAAACTAATGAGGCAAGATATTAGACCTTGGGTTGGCACGGCAACTTGCAACTTGTTCTTCAGTATTGATAAGTAGGTTTGTGTCAACGGCGGTACTCTAGAGAACTGAACGTGTTACGGATATCGAGAGGGTTTTCCACATTATTTCTTGTCCGCCATTTCATCTCATTACAAGTGGAAGTAAAGGGGGTTTCATTGCCAGTGAGAGCCAGATATTTTTGCCGGACGCTCTGAAGAGCACTTCTTTCATTCACAAATAATTAAAATGTTTTCAATGAATCTTGGGTCTTAATTTTCACAGCTTTCATCAGAAGAGGTGGTATTTTACTGTCGCTTACTGACACTTTCTGTGACGTTTTGTCGGAATTGCCTCTTTTAAAAAAGTTTGCTAAAAACTTAATCGCATGCCATTATAAGTTAAGAAATCTGTTGCTGAGAAACAAAAACGGAATACATTAACGGGAATATGTTATTATATGGTTATTATTAACTTTCATTTTGAGTAGCAATATAACTAAGCTGTTCGTTTAATCAGGTAACTGATATGATCCTTACAGACGCATGTGCTAAGTTAATAATTTTTTACTAGTAATCTTATGCCGCTTTTTTTCTTTGTTGTTACGGCTTATGGTAGAACCTCACATGTACATCTCAGTTTGTTCAAACTATTATTCAATTGTCTCCCCCTTACAGCCTTGCCCTCCTCTCCACCGCCATAAGTGCCCTTGTAATTTTGATATCAATTTTAGAATTGACGTATAATTTGTAGAATTAAAACTCCAGTGTAGCACAATAATTTCACTTTAGACATAATGTACTAACTGCGTACATAATCTAATCCATAGGATTTTCTTTTAAAAATTCCCAACGGGCATTTGAATTCCAAGGAAAAGTTCCTACAACTTAAAGTAGTCATAATTGGACATCAGAGTACCCATTAGAATTCATTATAAGCATAAGAAAATTGACCGTGAGAAATATCTGGTAACATCGACATTATGTTATGTTATGTTATGTTATGTTATATGTTATGTTATGTTATGTTATGTTATGTTATGTTATGCAGTGGCAGATTTCTTTAAAAAATCCATAATGGGCCCTCTCAAAATTAGAATTTCGACTAGCTGAATCATAGTTCTAAACCGTACCAAATGGCACCGTTCGACCTTGAAAATGCCAAGGGGTTCGGGATCCGCACCTGTTATGTTATGTTAAATATAGTGTACCTCATTATAAATTTGTGTACTCTGATTGGCTAAAACTGCGTCACATGATATTACATATTTTTTCATTCGGGCCAGTCACCCATGGGCAATTGACTTCTTGTGTCTGCATTCGGCCATACTGCCCTTTCAACCAGTTATCATCCGGACCGTATAGTATATTCATTGCCCAGCAAATATTACTGGTCATTATGCTAACCTACACGTTCATATCCGCCCAGATGATCGCTTCCGTTAAAACTTACAATTACATTGATAAAGATAGGCGGACATTTACGCAAATTCGAGGACATTGCCATAAAATTGTTTGTCATACAAACAATAATTTGTGGTTCCTTAATATTCCTCGAGGGGTTGCCCATGTTAAAGGACCCATATTAAACATTTGTATACATTTCTTTTTTCTTTTGCAGATTAAGGGAAAGGGGAGGGGTAGTTTAAATTGCTCAGTAGATGCAAAATATATTCCAAATTTACCGGTTAGTCGGTAACGAAAACTTTATTTTTCATTCCTCAAAGCAAAACAATTTTCGATGCCAAATGGTATGTTTATCCAGCTTATCATATCATTGAATTTTAGCCAGCGGCAAATTCTATTAAATATAAATACACCATACAATTTCTTATCATTTTACAAAATGAGCTTTTATTTACAATGACATATACATCGAATTATACACAATATGAACTTTCTCTTTTAAAAGTCCGCTGAGATCTGAAATGCCTCCGAAAACCACACGTTCAACAAGTCGGATACATTGAGCAAACGAAAATAACACAAGGGCTGGATCCATTAGTTCAGGTTCTCTGGGCACTTATCAGAATGTTCGAAATTTCCAACCCACTGATAAAACAAGTACAAAGAGACATTAACAATGGCATTTCGCAGCGGAGGTAGGACGGGCCGGACGCCTCCCATCGACGCCGATACACATCTCAATGAACGCTCTGAGCGTCTATGGTGTCGGCAAGGTCCCAAAAATCTTGAACTTTGCCCACTTCACCAATGGCGACGTTCTGCGCTATCAACCTCCCCCTCCGGTTGTAGAGATCAACCTTGATTTTCGTGCACCATATATTTTCCAAACAATGTCAGATAAGATTTGTCCATGACAAAGAGAATCATTTAGGATTTCAAATAGACCTCACAGTTGTGATCTTTTTGCGGATAAAGTGAACAAAACATAAACCAATATGACGAGTAAAATATATTTATAAAAAACTGTATGTCGTAGATTAAAGCCCTGTGGAGGCCTAAAAATGGCACAAAAATCCAAAATATATTCTTATTCTTCTTCTATTTCCATTAGGCAAAATATTTTATCGAAATAAAAATACTCAAAAATTATATTCAGGTATGACAAGAATACTGTTGCCATTGAATCCATACAAAAATGTCTCCAAAAGGAACCACCAATATTTGAGTATAGTCAACAATAAATAGTAGTTTTTCATTGCTTGTTTAGTTTATGTACAAATGTCTTTTATATATATATATATATAAAGTTTTAAGAGCGTGCGCCATTAGCTCTTGGCTGGCTCATAAATTCCATGGCCGAAGACTCCCTTCCTTGAAATACCATCGGAAGCGTGGTGGTCGAAGGCATCACGGCGTTTTCTTTCGGTGCGGAAGGTCTGCAGATGCGGTAAAGCCTGAAAATAAATAACAAAACAATAATAAAACAATAATCTTTCAAATACAATAAAAGATACTGACAGTTGTCGCTTATCTAGAAATTAAGATCGGTTTAAATCGGAGAGGTTCTTTCACTGTTGGGTCACGGAGAACGAGGCAAGGCGATTGAACAATCATCATTTGATTATTAATTTGTTTACTTTTCTTTCTTCCTACTGTAGACAGACACCACCTTAAAATGAACACTTCTTTTTAATTACGGCGATTAATGTAAGTAATTAAGACGTGATCTCGAGGGAGGGACAGGTAAATGTGGCCTTTTCATGCTAACACGTGCTGAACCCGGAATTTTTTTTCTTAGAAGAAATAATTCTGTCTGCTCCAAGAGGCCTTAGTCTGCTCCAGTGGTGGCAGCATATGCAGCGCAATTGCCAAGAGACATTTTCTTTCCATTTTGTCTGGCTTAATTGATGGATCAAATGTTACTTAATTACTGCAACACAAAGCATTACTTGTGCATAATTAAGTCTCAACACTGTGACAATTAATTAAGACTTATTCCCAGACAATTAAGGGGAGTTGAATGTTGTCCAACTGGCTTTCAATTCACGCTGTTCGTGGCCTTAATTCAACATCATTTCCTAATATCGATAAATATCCCGTTAATGGAGGCTCTCTGGGGTCTCCTTCTTGCCACGGGTCACAATTAATAACAATCAATTTAACTGCTTTTTGGCATGACACTTTTCATCGCTTTGTCAATAATGGCCCCTCAATCGCTGGCTGTCCCTGTTAGGCAGAATGGTTAATGTGATTTCACAGTGCTTCTTTCCAGGCCAATTATCTAGGCGCCCTCATTTGTGAGCCAGCTCAGAGAGAGTGACAGAGACAGACAGACAGACAGGTGTCCGGTATCGCCATCTTTAACACCAAAGTTCACTGATCAACCAGCCATCAATCAATCAATCAGTTAGTTTGTCTGCCTTACTTTCGAGAGGCAGGAAGTGAATATTCTCACTTCTGATCTACTTGAAATTAGTCCAATTGTTGTAGGGAAATGTCCGACCTCGATAAGCTAGAGCTGAAGAAAGACTTAATTAAGAAACATAATCTATATTTGGAAAGTGCCATCAGAAGCTCAGCACTTCCTTCATTATAATTTATTATTTTAAGACTCCTTTTTGGCCAGCAGTAGTATTTCAGATGAAATGGTGATAAACCATTTGAACATGTTTTATTAACCTAATGACTACATAACTAACTACCAGTTATATATGAAAAAATATCCCACCCCCACCCAAAAGAAAAAAACACCATACCCCCCACCCCCCTCCACCAATATATCTAGGCAAAACAACTTAAATTTGTGCGTTAAAATGTTATACTAATAAGTGATTACTTGTACGGTATTCCCGTTTTCGTGCATGCACTTGAACAGATGTGTTGAGTGCCACCAAAGGAAGCCATTAGGCTCTACTGAGCAGCACATTAAATATAGATGGTGCTAACCCTTGATTACAGCACTGTACAAGTTGCCGGCTGCAATTACCTTCACATAAAGATGCTATGTCAAGGAGCTAAGTGCAGTCTAGGCTCTTACGGGGGGAGGGGGGGGGAGTGTACTTTATTCCACCTTTTATTTACCTGTCAGTGTTGTTGATAAGGTGTGTGATTTACCCTGTCACCAATGATGTTAAAGAAGTTATTAAATGGAAGGCACTGTCCCTTTTTGTTTTTGTTTTCTTTGGCAATATTTTGATTTTTATTTTTAAGATATTTTTCATAATGCTAATAATTATTATTATTATTATTATTATTATTATTATTATTATTTAATTTTCATGTTGCCAGAAAATTTGATGCCTCCTATTTCCTGGTGTTCTGGTCACTCTCTTTTACCTACCATACCACAACCTAGTACTTCAAACAGACTGGTCAACAGGCAGGGCTGACTAACCACCTACTGACCAAACTACTCACACACCAATCATTCATTAATCTTATCAATACAACTTTTTCTCTTTCTTTATTAAAAGCCAATTTGCAAAACCAACTTGGAATTCTCTTTACTTGTGACAAAAACAAAGTAGCATTTCACCACAGCTGTTCCGTCCCTTGAGGACAGCATTATATCAGACCCAAACTTCAAGTCACAACCTTAATTGTTTTTATAAAATTATTGTGTTCCTGTCCTCCTTGTTTTTGTCATCACTCACCCCAGGGGTGTAATTGCAGATCAGTACCCTGGGGAGGCTGAGCCGAGAAATAATTAAAACAAATGAATCAACAGAGCAATTCCGAACAAAAGAAATTATTAACACCATAACAGCGAGAAAGGTGTAGTTTTAGATTGAGTCCAGCTGATGGGGGAATGACATGCAAATACGGCATGAATGAGAAAATTGCAAATGGGATCACTGACAACTAGAGACAAAATATTGTTATTTAAAATTACTACGTGTTTGCCTCGTTCCCTTGAGGGTGGGAGGGGGGGGGGGGCGAAAAACCTGGTAAATGAGTTTTGCTCACAAGGTCATAAGAAATTGTCTGAATTTTTTTTCATTTTCTCATTAACGAGGAGTTACATTCATAACTAACACTGAGCACAAATTTTTACAAAGATGTAGAATTTTCAAATTTTTTCATCAGTACCTTTCATCAGCATAATCACATAAAGATGACAAAATATTACAAAAGGTAAAAAAAATGAGTTTTGGCATGGACATTAAAAGATATGTTTCTAATTCATCTAGGCTATAAGGAATTCAAGTAATATAATTGATCAGCTAAACTTTCATACCAAAATTACATCTGATCAGAAATTAATTGAAAATAGGACCTTTTAACATTGAGCAATATACGTAAGTGATACAGCAACGCAAGTACACTTTGAAAGGTCCAAAATGTGTACTGCAGGGTTTTTCTCCTTTTCACAAGTTTTCAGCAAGTTCGCTTTCTGCTGTGTAGTAAACTAATTAGTCGTTGTAAACTAATTAGTCATATCGAGTGGCCTGGCTCAGTTTAGATGACTATAATACTATGTAATAGGTAAGCTATTCAATTGCCAATCATTCAAAGCATATCACTACAGTCGTATGGCCCTACTCAAAATAGGGGACTAACTAGTCCGAGGGTCAAATATGGCAACCCACTACAAAGCTTGCCATCTAATCTGCTAATAGACACTGAATAGATATCCCGTGGGGAAGTATTCAAGTGGGTCGGCCAAATTTGGCCCTCGGACTAGTTAGTCCCCTATTTTGAATGGGGCCTATCACTGCAGTATACCACTCAATGCAATAAGGGTCTCAAAGAAATGGGGTCTATAAAAGTACACACCTTGGCCTGGAATTTAGGCATCTGCCAAAGGGGAGCTGGGTCAACTGGGATCTGATGAGTTCGCAGGAGCGATGCTCGAGTTTCGTATATCTTATTATTTGTCTGTTTCTTTGTGTGTTCTTTTTCTCTCTTGGTCAGTTCACTGCGCCTCCTTTCTTCTAGCCACATGTCCTGGTATTTGTGTTCTAGCAGCTCGAAGACTGGGGTGGAGGGGCTGGAAGAAAAGAAAATGAAAAAACAAAATTAATAAAAAATGTTATGTTTGATTCAAAAGCTTTTATCACAGAACTGCAGCCAGAAAATTTCAATTTTTTTTCTGAAAAAGTGGACCCTTGCCTCCTTAATTCACCCAATTTGAGAAATTGTACTTACTCTGGATCAATTTTTGATGCAGAGTAGATGTCTTCTGTCCAACAGGGTGTTTTTTCAAATCTCTCCCCTCCCCCCTGCTCCCCCTCCCCCATCCCTAAGGACCTGCATGAGCATGAGAGCATTAAAAGATGTCATTCAAATTGGATTTTTTTTTTTTACTGTTTTAATAGAAACATTAAACAAGCTCAGCAACATGTATCATGAAAATACTGAAAAAATTCCCTGATTTACAAAGCAGTATCTTTATGGCAGAATTTTCAAAAATGAAAAACAAAAAAATATATATTTCATGCTGAAAAATGAATGGAATTCTCCCCTGCGTATTGTACTGTTAAACACAAATCATATTCTGCAATCACTGATGATTTTTCAATTTCAACAGGAATGGGAGGTGAACTGCAGAGAAGTGTATATGCATATCATATCAGCAATAGTGGTTATATCTTTGATCGTGAGTAGGGTTAGTGTCAGCTCTGATGAATTGGACATCTTAAAAGTTGCATATGAAGTGCCATTATATTCTTAATTAAGTGCTGAAAATTCACGCCTCTCTAGAAGTCAAAAAGGGATATTTTTATAGTCAGGTATCAAACCCTCTTTGATCGTTTGCCATGAAATATGTGCAAATGGAATAAAATGTAATCCATTTAAGCTTTTTGTACTGACTAAAACACAGTTAAAAGTATTTTGGTGTCTTAGGCTACATTTGATCCCCGAACAGGGCCAGTCACAGCCGAAAAGAGCCCTGTAATAAGTATATGTATATCATGTGACTTTTTTCTTTCTGCTATCCATGTTCAGGGGCTGGGAAGGTAAGCACCAGCCCTGCATCCAGGAAAGCGATCTGAAGACCTGCAAACAATGTGTATTCAGAGGCAGCTTTTGTCCGGTGTTAGTCGCATGAATGGACAAGGAAGACACCTAATACTGCATCAAACTGCTCACAAGCTTGTTCATTTTCATAAATTCACATACAAATAGCTGCAATTATCGCCACCAAGCATCTAAAATTGCCTGCATGGCACTCTGTTTGCCCACCAATTTCCGTCTGCAGGATCTCAGAATAAAAATGGCGGAGGACGGGTTTCCTCCTACGAATAAAAATCATTTACAAACCCAAGGTAAGTTTTCAGGCATTTACCAGTGCAAGATTATACAAAGACAGTTAAGCGTTTGATCTATAGAAATACTCCATGCATGCATTTAGTGCTTGGTAATTTCATTAAAAGATAAATCATTTCCACTAATTGGATTGCCATTTTCTCGGTTACAAGTGTTTTGCATTTATACCTTAACTGACAATCTCAATATGCTCCTGACAGTTTTGTTCTTTTTCTCTCCATTGAAAAAGGTTCAAATGGAAATGCACCATTTTCCCACTTATTTCAATTCTTATTATTGATTGCAATACCTCTATCAATAACGTCTTGATTTGTTTTCGTACATTTCTTTTAAGAACACTAAAATGAGTAACTAAATTATTCAACAGAGAGAAAATTGCACAATCAACATTAATAATCAATATTCAATCTTGAGAATTTGTATTGCAAGAAAAAAAGATAAAATTAATCTTTATTTTGAGAATCAAATTTAGTTTCTGGTACATCACTATACAACATAAATATGATTTACCTTGACATCATCCAAGACAATCAGAAATGTTCATTTTATTGTTATAGCACCATTGTAAGTATTATTCTGACAATTTTTTTTTTTATTTCTGCATCACAATATTATGATTGATCTGCTTCCTTATTGACTTCACTTCAATAAAAACATCATTCTTTTTACTGTTGTATATATGTTTTTTTTAAGAAGACCAAACTTCCAGTTTACCATAGCAATTATATCAACACAGAAAGTTAATCAAAAATTCTGTCTTAGCCTTGATTTCTACAATAGTCGATACCTCACTCTTGTCAAGGCATTCTCATTTTCTCATTCTCAATATTATCAATATACATAATGTGTGTAGAATCAATGCATGGAAAGCATTATGCAAGGTTTTGCACAATGCCAGCATAAAGCCAGAAGCCCTGTGAAATTGATTAATTGATAAAAGTTACCCTGCATTTGTTTGGTTCTCGATCTCAATCAGTGCATGCATGTGCATGTGTGTGTTCATGTGCAGGCATCCATGCATGATGGGACATTTTTCTAAATTGTGCTCCACACATATATGTATAGCGATTCCCAAATTTAAGAGAAGGCACAAAATACAACCAAGCCACATTTATACAAAAGAAAGTAATTTCAAAAATAAATATAAAGAAATTTGTCAATGTCTGCATGTACTATTTACCGTGTAGAGATTCCAAACACCATGCTAGGTGGAATTCGACGCGTTCTGTTTCTGCTCCTGTCCTCATCTTGAGCTTTGAGGCGGACGTCATGAGTTGCTCTGAATTGATACTGGTCAGAGGCATTGGTCAGACCTTAAATCAAATCAAATAGACACAATTTATGATGAAAAAAAGTAAATTGTTTTCAGAGAGAAAAAAATGTGTTTTTCACTTCTGAAGCATGACATTTCCATCCTTGAATCTTTTAGACGATTCATCCTTGATGTGACTGAATTGTCTGCATGTGATCCATCACAAAAACAAAAAAATATAGTCAGTCCCTTTTGAGATATTTAGCTTTTTTGCCAAAATTAATTTTTTTTAATGTGTATCAGTGTATGTGACAATAACATACCATACCAAACTTGGTCATGCACATAATATCTTACTTAGATAATGTGCTATATCATCTAAGTTCTAATACGTAATATACATGTATGCTTCAAGATTTCATCAAGTTAAACAAAGAAATTGTTATTGAGATTACAACCTGGTTTTTGGCCTACAACACATAAATATATGCCTCTATATTTAACAATAATTACACTGATTTCATAAATATATGCTAGAGCCTAGGAAAAAAATTGTTGCCATCATACCTGCATTGAGTGCTGCTCTGTTAAGAGAGATGAAATCCCGGCCTCTTTGTTTTTCGTGTTTCCTTGGCATTGGAAGAGATATTGAACCAGCCCAACCAGTCATAGCTTGAAAAATGCACAACAACGATTACACACAGTGACACGCAATATAGATAAAATTAAAAATTTAATATAATGTTTCTTGAAATATGAAAGCATAAAATGCCTACAATCTAAAAGGGGAAACAACAATTCTGATATCAAGATCTATGGACATACAAAATGTCTTTCAGCCACAGCTGTGTGTGTGTGTGTGTGTGTGTGTGTGTGTGTGTGTGTGTGTGTGTGTGTGTGTATCCATGTGCATATGTGTGTGCACATATGTGTGTGTGTTTGTGTGGGTGTTATAAGATAAAGGTGTGTGTGGGGGGGGGGGGGGGGAATAGAGGGAGGCCAGGTCCAACATTAAAATATTATAATTATAAATACAGTACATGTTATTCATCAGAACAAACCTTCAGCAGTTCCTCCATCTTTAACAGCATTTGGACGTCCAAATGTGAAGCCATCAGGAATTGTGTAGCCTCTTCTCATTGTCTGGCCTAATTGTGGCTAAATTAATACATAAAATATGATGATAATGATAATATTAATTAAAAAATTATATACAGGTTGAAATATCAGTAAAATATTCACCATCTGAGGTAGGTTATATCCAGTACATCTCTCTAGAGCACCACTAAACATGACGTGGTAAAATTAAAACTTGACCCGAAATTGAGATCAAAAGCTGATCAAACTCTCAGGTAATAAGTTACTTGCTACATGCTCATAGACCATCATATTAAATTAATTAGCAACACGTTATAATTATCTAATCTTTAGGGCTTTATTTAAAAATCTAAAAAAATTCACGGATAAGTTTCACCATTAATAAATACCATAAACAGCGATGTTAGTCTAGTTTGAACTGCAACAACACACAAATGTTATATGTATAAGTTAAAACATTGCACCGTGTAGATCAATTTATGCCTATTAAAATTTGGTTTATTTCATTTATGATATTCCACCTACCCTCAAAAGTAACTCATTATCCAACATGGTCTCCCGCTTTTCACCGAGAATACCAGTGGCCGTCTTGCTGTAATCATCTAAGCGCAACATGGTGTTAGTTTATCTTCACGTCGGTCTGTCAGTCTCTAATCTATATACCAAAACGTGTTGTGTTGCTATTTTCTAAGGCATACAATAGTTTACAATGGCGCCTGCTTAGCAACGATCACGTGACATGAACATCTCGCGAGAATTTGCGTGAACCAGTCATTGGGTTGGTCTCTGTTGCGTCAACAGGGAAAACAAACAAATTGATTTTTCTAAAACGCCTAGACTCTAGATCTATGTAAGAATATATGAAAAATGTGTGATTGATAGTTTATTTCAATTTTAGATCCAATGATTGGGGAAGTGACCATTTTTATATGTTTTTTTTAATTATTTGAAAAATATTCTAAGACCGACCGTCTGCATGCTAAACTGGCTACACAAAGACCTATTGATCCCTATCCGTGAAATATAAAATTTCACACTGTATATTTTGATATCATCTCCGATGTTTGGTGCACAATTCACATGACATTTGTACGAACTCATCTTCTTTGATCATTCGCATTTAATATCTTTAAAAAAATTCTGAAATAAATTTTCTTCAGGCTCAGAGACAGACGACCCACCCTGCATGGCAGGGTAGTCTCTTGTCATGGTAGCCTAGGCCCCATTATATTATGTGTTATGTCAAATACGACTTTTTTTTCTTTTCGTGGCTAATCAAATCTGACTGAGTGTTATTAACATACCAAAAGTCATCTACATATGAATTTGAACCCTCTCTTCATTTTGATAAAAAAAAAAAAATTAACCTCTTGATGCATTTAACGATAGGCCTATATAGCCTAAGAGCGGAAAACAAATTTTTAGAGTTGAAGATTGCATAAATGTTCGGTTTGTCAGTTATAGACAAGAAACTTTGGTGATTAGATAATGAGTATGAAATGAAAATAATATTCAGTTGTAAGCCGATTATGTCTGTGAATAATATAATAATAAATAATAAATATAATGAATTATTTCGAGAGTTTTTTTCTTCGTGAGAAAACAACTTATAATTTTACAAATTCAATGGAATCTTTTCGTTAAAATAAATTTTGGTCAAAAACGGATTTTCCTTGGATAAACGACGATTTTTCCATACTCACCAATGGTTATTGAATCAATGCGGACATTCTAATTTGGTCCTTTTTTTTCCTAAAAAGTTAGGTTTTTTCGTATGATCTCTTAAGAATATCCATGAAGGTCCACATGGTCTACTGACAAGCACAAATTCCAGAATTATTGTTATAACCACTGTTTTGGAGGTAAATTGGAGTTTATTATATTTTTATGAGTCACTGACAATGTTTTTATCGTGAAATAAGAATCTCATACGAACAGTTTTTATCTTTAAAATCTCTTCTCCCAGTCCTCTCAAAAATTAACTTATTTCAAAGATATTTACACACACACACACACACACACACACACACGTACACACACACACACACACACACGTACACACACACACACACACACACACACACACACACACACAAACGCTGATCGCTCTTTTAAACTTTCTCTTGACGTGCAATGGCGTACTTTGAATCATTTTGAAACATCGAAACTTGCAGGCGCGCGCGCGTTTTTAAACAGACCTTATTATCAATGTCTAACCATTTCCAAATGAACATTTTCTGATTTAAAGAATAGGGTAAATTTCACATGAGAGAGAGAGAGAGAGAGAGAGAGACTTCGCTTTTTAATTCGTGTTCCGTCCGGTTCCCTTCTCTCTGCAAAAAATAAAAAAAAACAACATAAAAAATAATAAAAAATTGAATCGACCTGAAGTGAATAAAAGAGAAAAAGCGACCTGCTGTCTTTCGTGCCACGCTATGACTGATAGTACCCTCATGTACAGTGTTCCATTACATCTTACTTTGACGCGTGTTTGCATTCGGTTATTGGCTCCAATCTAAAATCGCAGATTAACAATGACAAAAAGGTGCAAATATTGATGTCAGCCCCATACATCAACGTATCGACTTCGACTTTTACAATGGGAAAACATAAGATTAAATGGACCCGGATAAACCGCCTCCGACTGTACAATGACAACTGGATAATGATAGCCGGCTGACAGTTTAATTTCTTTTCGTGAAATTCGATAAATTGGTCCTGTCAAATGTCCCGCAATTACCTGGGACTAGCACCGGAGATACTGGCGCGCGATGCAGGTCACGTGGGCAGATCAAGTTTACTAACACAGACGCCCAAGTCACGCTAACTTGGGTGGAGATATTAACTTTCCTTCTGACTGATATCTTTAAAAGGGTATCACGTAACAACAGGCCTGTTGCCAGCCATTTTAAAGGAAATATCTATTTGTTTGAAAAGTGGACCCTTTTATATTCCCCCCATTTCTCTTACCCCCAACCCCCCCCCCCCCCCCTGCGCTTTTGGTTCTGTGGCACTTTGACAAGCGGTTGCCTGTAAATGTTACATCCAACTTCCCTTTCAGTTTCATCAATGGACACAATCTTACATAAGACCCCTTCAAGCCGTTGAGTGTGCCTATGTGCGTGTGAGTGTGTGTGTGTGTGTGGGGGGGGGGGGGCTGTACTGATGGGTGGAAGAAGTCGTAATCACAAGAACATTGTTTTTAAACTTTTGCAAAAGAAAGATTTTAGGGTGTAGGGGGTATATAGAGGAGTTACTGGACATCATTTAAAACGTAACGATAAGATAATTGACAAAGGATAAATTTCAAGAGAGAGAACAATCACAGTGAGCCCAAAGCATTGGTCCATTTTTTTTTTTCATCATTTTTTATCGGGCCACTCTCACCGTGTTTTTCCGTAAACAGAACAAATTATTTTGTAAACAAATGCACACCCAGTTCCATTGGATAGGTGTCCATATGCTAACACAGAACTCAAGAAAGGAAGCAGTCAATTGCAAAAAAAAAAAAAAAAACTATTGTTTGCTAAGGACACGAGTGACTTAAAATTTGCGCATAACTGACAATGCTTACAGTGTAAAGGATTCAAATACATAAAATCTCATCCTCTATTGATATTAATTTTGGATGCTCTTTTTGGTATTTATTTCTTGATGCCTAATACAAACTTCTTCAAAATTCTGAATTCGACCGTATTTCTCCATATCATTGTATTCAAATTCGTTTGACTAAACCAAAACACAGTGTCATCTTTCGCCGTTTCGTGATCTCGAATACTGAACTTTTATAAGTAAAATTAATTACAGCATCTCAAGACCTGTGTGATATTTTCATATACAAATCCATCTCCTTTGTCTTTAGAAATAAGACATCCAAAACCATATAAAAGAAAAGGAGGACGGGGAGGACTGATATTATTATACATGAGGTTCACCAAAATATTCGCAATAAATCAATACATTTCATCTTAAAAGCACAGCTCAGGACAACCAAATAGGTGCATAAGAACAGTCACCACAAAGGGAGAGGTAGAAAAAAACATGGAATTCTTTACAATTGTGCTCTTTAGTTGATGGCGATAAAGAAAGAATGGGGTGATAGCTTAATTTCTATGAGGTAGCAGAACAGGTAGGTTAACTGACACAGTCATTTCAAAGTTGACGAGACGTAACTGGCAATTTTATACCGCTCTGAACGCATTGTACGAAACATGACTTCTTGAATAGAATCCCCTCATTTCTCCGTTAAATTACGGGTATAAAAGTCCCTTGGGCAACGCAAAATGACAAGGGAGGACATTAAGTCTCTTTTTTAAAAGTTACCTGTTTTCACAGGTGTCATGTAGATCATATTCAACCCCATCTATTAGTCTATGGTATTTTTTCGACATCTTATTTACATCAGGGAAAATGATAAGAACCATTAATTCCAATGTCCGGTGTTGTAGTCGAAATAATGACCAGTTAGGGACTGGCGGACGCCCACTGTCCATTCGCGACAACGCTGCCTTCACAATTAATGGTTTTTGTTAGAAAGGTTTTTTGTTTGCTCGTCTTAATGCGTCGGGTCGTCATCACCCTGGCGTCTTTCAGGGTGTCTTCTTGCTGAACTGCGTCGTACCCGGCACCGCATCAGAAAGTCTGACATTAATTAGTGCAATTTTAATTACCGAATGGATGCTTAGGGGAACGGGCCGCCAAGGCAGCAGTTCATTTCTCCAGATGACAGGTAATTGTCACTCGGGCATAAAGGCCAGATGAGAAGGCGACATGTCCCCTTCCAAATCCTCCCCACCCCAACCTAATCAGCAGACGGAAAGTGAAAAAAGAGAAGGCTTAGAAAATTAATATTGTGAAAATGTATTTATAGAGTTATAATGTTTGAAAAACAATTCCTTAGAGAGGAAAACTTAAATGGGTAGCACAGAGGTACTACTTTTGAACGGAAAACGGAAGGGGGTTTGACAAAACAAAGAGTAAACAAAGACAATCGTTACTGTAGGAGCAGGCAATCTGACCGAAGTTAATTTAAATCATACAATCACTCAGCAGTGCATTTTTTCTAGAAAGAAAATGACTTTACCCCCTCCCCCCACTCCCCCATTTGCCAAAAAAAAAAAAACACTATTGTTTCTGTTCCACATGTATGTTGTTATCCTTATTTTAAACTGTCTAGTTTGAACAAACAATACAAGTTTCGTGGTTCTCATCTCAGACCAAACTTGCTTGAAGGCTGAGCGGGCCTATCTACCCAAACGGCATATATGCGGGCCTTGCCTTTGTAATTATTGGAGACTGGGACTTTTGTGTATTGTAGAATGCTCGTGTCCTAGATTTTAATGGAACAATAGAAAACAAAACACCAACGTAAACTTTCCCTGGCAGTTTTACGGACCAGCGAGGCAGAGCGAGAGGCTGCCACCCAAACAATGCTAACAGCGAGTAGACCACTCGTTTAGCCTAAGGCAGAAAATTTGCCTGTCAAAATCAAGTTTTTTCGCTTCCAAGTTCTATTAAAAGAATTAGGCAGGTGCAGAAGAAAATTGCCAAATTGGAGAAACTGACGCCATTCAAACATAATCAGTTAGCTGAATACCAGTGTGACTGTAAAACACGCAATAGTGAAGGAAGAAAAAATAGCTGTCGTTTTACCTGTGCCCTTTGAACCTTTTGCTACACGTCTGAGAAGTTTATGTCAGTTACGAAACTGACATAAAAGCTGTCTTTATCGTTTATCAACAAATTTCTTCATAGGAGATCTTCGTGGATAATACAATTCTTATTTTGTAGTTTAAAGATATCGATTATACAACATTTAAACAAACGATCTGCAAATCAAAAACGAAAAGATTTTCCTGATGTCGATCTTTTTTTTTTTTTGACAGGTATGGAAAAAATAGCATTTTTTAATATAGTTAAGTTATGAGAAATTTACTTCACAACATAAAAACCACAGATATAAAAAAATTAGGTAGATTCACACAAATTTCAACAGTATCATAATTAACTGTGTCAGCAAAACATTACTCATAAAAGACCAAGCTTTCCGAGCTGCTATTCTACAGTCCTAGAAATGATTTATTATCCACGTAATGTTAACAGTTAAAAACCAACCCATAGGGAATACCTAAGATTATATAAAACAAGTGTGAAAATACCATTAGTTCATTGTACCAGCTTACAACCCTTTTCATGAAAATATGGATAAAGTTTTGGGTAAGTCAGATATTCAAACATGGAAACAGAAAAATAGAAGTAGAAAAATAATTTCAATAAAATGAAATCCATAAATATTCTTACAATGACAATAAATTAAAACCAAATCAGTGATAAGATCTACAAAAAGTATGTATCCAAAAATCGGATTATTTTTATAGGTTTGTCAGTTGGTTTAAAACTAAAACAAAAAATCCCCACTAAAGAATTCACCTTGGACAACTGTTTAATTTGCACTGATTTAAGACATATAAATCCAAGAGATTATTCCAAATATAGAGTTATTTCATTATACATATTTTTCCAAGCTTAAAATTGCCATCACTTCGGTGAACAAAATATTGAGCAAGCCAAGGGTGGCGAGACAGGAGTGGGCCGATAAAACTCCGTGGTCAAATGCATTAAAACTAGTATAAATCTTCAATTTAATCTCACATGGATCTAAATTTCTCGAAATTAGTCGGTAACATAGCAGAACAAACTGCGATTAGAGGCGAAATCGGAAGATCTGAACTGGAAAATTATACTTTTTCAATTAGAACAGCACGAATTAAGCCCCAATTATCGTCACATTGGGAAGCGATGATAACACTATCCGCGCAATTTTCTGCTGACATCGATCTACAGATCTTTCCATCGGGAAGTGCAGGCGTCAATTTCCGACCGAATTCGGTGTCTTTACTGGGTGGTTAGGGGAACACGGGCATGAAGATGGCCCGGGCGATAGGTCCAAGTTAATTAAGAAAGTGAGGGTCTTGGTTCCGGCAGAAGCGGACTTAGGGTCCGTGATAACATACCTGGCTGCCATATCCGCGCCATAAATTTCCCCTTGTGACATTAAGTGTTAAACAGTTTGTTGAATAAACAGACAGCGTGTGGTTTATACCCGTGCAAGTTAACAGTGGGCACTTTTCAAAATTTGTTGTTGTTTTTTTTAAATTCAGAATTTTTAAAAACTAATTCATTCATTTTCTTTCTATATTTATCTTCAACATATTCATTCCTTTTATTTTTCATCTTATGTGTCATTTTTTTTAGTGTGTCGGCATGAGAAAATGCCAACAAAGAGAATTTGTAATAATCACCATATCATATCAATTACATTCCCTTTGTATTGTTTTTAATATATATGTATCAATATTTTATTTCACTTTACCCATGAACATTTTTGTGCATTTTGACAAAAGGACATAGCTTTACATGCTTTTTGCGAATAAATATCGTTGTCTATATGAAGCTATTATGCCTCTGTTTATATTATAAATAAATAAATCATGGTACAAAAAGCTAGTCAATTTCTAATGCATCCAGTTTTTAACGACATGGTTTCAGTGTATGTTTTGTATCGAAGGTTGTTATTCTGTTCTTGTGTTTTTGTGATTTTCAAACCAGAAAGTGGACAAGAGAAAGTGATAATTAGGTATACCGTTAGTGGCAATTGTTCAAAATAATTGTTGGAATATTATCTAAAATATCAAATGGGACAATATAATAAGGATATTCACCTTTATCATCGTAAACATGTCCGTATTTACGTGAAACACTCTTTCCAAAAAACATTGTGGTGCAAATTAATGGAATTATCGACAATAATTTTGTAACAGAAATTAGATATTGAAAAGGTTAGTTTTAAAACGTCTTATTTGACTTTGTACCTCAGTTGCCATAGAAAAACAAGTTGCATGACTGATACTGGTTTTTAAAAGCCGAAAATTTAGTCGGATCTCCATATACTTAGAATTTACTGTAATCTTAAATAGAGGATATTTTGGGTCCTAGCTATAGGATAGTATTTTCAAAAATTGTGGACTTAATACCGCTCAACAATGTGTAAATATTATATCATTATTATTATCATGTTTCTTTCTTTGCTTTTTATTTATTTATATTTATTTATTTATTTATTTATTTATTTTAAAAACTGTCGTGTATTTACAATTGAATGTCTTGTCGCGGTTCTTTATCACCAAAACTTCTCATCCGTAACATGCAATCCACTTCAAAACCATAGTCTATACCGAATATCAAATTGCAAAATTTTTAGATAATTTCTTAATGCAACGTAAGCGTTAAGATTATCATCACCAAATTAAGCTGTAATACGTCCACTGTCGCCTTCCGTTGCATTTTGGTCAATTTCTTAAATATCAAAGGATTTAGCAGGATAATCAGCAGCAAATTGGACAGATCTCTCGGATACGTTAGGACATAAATTCAGAGAGGCGCGGGCGATCACGGGACGTAATAGAACAAAAGGAAGTCCGATTTTTATCACAAGTGATTGCATTGACGCAATAATTTTGACCATTTACCGACACGTTCGATAACGATCAGGACCTCTTACCTCACAATGCCGGAACTTGTGTGAAATGCAAGCATCTTAATTACTCAGTTGTCATAAGTCACCGGGTCTTAATTACTAATGCTTGGGGTGGTGGGCTCGGTTTGTAGGGAAGGATTTAGTAGATTAGCGTGACTATGACACTCCCTTGCGGACGGGAAGATAACATCGTAAGCATCTCTCTCTCTCTCTCTGCTCTTCTCTCTCTCTCTCTCTCTCTCTCTCTCTCTCTCTCTCGCTGATAGACAGTCGGACAATCAAGCCATCGCTTATTTCATTGCGCTTTGGCACATATCCATTTTTCATTTCGGCCTTCAGTGTTACATGTCAACTCCGTTTTACAGTGACGACGCTACACGATAAATTTGAAATAAAAACAGGACACATGCGGGCGATTGATATAATTTGAATTTGATTGCAGTAACAATAAAGTCGACACGATGTGTTTGTTTCAGATTTTCCCTCAGGGCGAACAAGTCTTTTATCGCCTTCAAAATCCTTTCGTAGCACCTGTTAATTTGTTGATCACCTGCCCCCTTTCCGTCGTGTCAACTTTAAAGTGACGATAGTAAAAAACTCATGTCAAGAGGAGCTGTCTTTTAAACAAAGTTTACACAAAATTATTTAATCACTCTCCCTCAGGGGAGATTTCAATTTTTTCTTATTCGGTATTATACTAGAAAGTTGTTAAAATCCACTCTAACGCCATATGTCAACGTTATTATGACAGATGACGTTGTTTTCTGCATCTTCTACCCGTCGTGTCCTTCCATCACCTCCGCAATCAGATTGGTAAAAGCAAAGCTAATCTATGTTAATTACAAATTTTAGGAAAATTACTGAAAACATGCAAATGTATTAGCGCGATTCTCCCTCTTTTTTGTGTTTACGACAAAATCGATAGATGCGACCGGGTTTTGGAAAAGATCGGGGACTTGCAGCTGCGGATGATTGGGACGCCCCCATAAATTAACGAGTACGCTGCAAAACAATTTTGTTCGAATTCTGTTCGTTATTTTTACGTCTTTGCGGTGAAGAAATTTGACCACACTGACAATTTAAAAATTATTGTAGTAGACATGGATTATATCCTGTTAAATATCTTTTCGTATTATTTAAAAGTTAATGAAAATTAAATAGGTGTGAACTTATATATTTTGTGTGAAGCACCATTTTTTCTTACACAGTTATCATCAAAATTATGTATGTCCTTAACAGTTCAAATCAATATATATCACTATATTCTAGTATCATTTGCTCTACGTTTATCTTTATTCTGACTCGTTTAAGATTACGATAATAGTTTTAAGAAAAACTCGATTTCAGAAAAAAAACAAGTGTAAAGTGAACCTAATAATCATCACTATAAAGCGCCCTCTACCGATTTAAAAGGTGGGGCTGTCTCACTGTTAGGACAATAAAACACCTCAAAAACCATAAATTTTGTTTGTGGTCTTAAAACGCCTTGACAACAATAACATAGGATTACTAGCCGTGCATTACCGAATGATGGTGCGACACGATCTAAAAACAGAACCAGCGTCTCTGTTATTTTTTTCTTTCATTAGAACAGCTGTTAGCGGTCAAAAAGGCCATTGACATTAAGCCGACTCACGCCAACTCGTCACGAACTGAAATCTACCTAGTCATGGCATTTAATTCGGTGGGACTGATGCTTTTGTGTTTTCTTGGAAAGATAAGAAATATGGCAGAGGTAACAGTGGCACATTTAATAATCTATAACCATTGCACATGAAGCGAAGTTGGGATAGTAGTGATGGGGGGGGGGGGGTATTTTACCTACTGGGCCATAGTATATTTAAAACTGTATGAACGTATAAAACTGTATAAAAACAGTTTTTATTCATCCATCTTTTTCTTTTCTTTCCAATTTCACTTTGTTTATTTACTTTTTGGTGCAAATAGTGTACTTCATTGCCATTTTACTGCTTATTGTCAGTTTTTTTCAAAACATTGCATATATTTGGAGATTATTATTATTATTATTATTATTATTATTATTAGCATTTTATTTTACTTATCTATCTTTTAGATGAATAATGCCCTTCATCTATCACCTTAGTCGATTTCTTTGACCCTTTCAATTACTGTTACAACTCATTGTCTGGTTCGCAGGAATAATTTGTTCGTCAAATGCAAATAACTTTGTTTGAAGAACTTCGGTTATTATATTAATCAGTAAATATTTTAGAGCCTAATACCCTTGTTCGTGCATATTTATTTATTTATTTATTTATCTAAATTGCTGTTGAATTTGCAAAGCACGATGCCTTCACAGTACAATTCCACACTTGAAAAAGTTGCGAACTTCGCCTACGTCCTTCAGATGATAAAAATCACATCTTTCGGTTGCAGAAAATATTCGATCCATAATATATGAAATTTGGAAACATCATGGAGTTATGGGGGTTTAAACCTTAGAAGTTTATTTTTATTCAGTTATTTATTTAGTCCCTTAATTAAATCTTGTGAGCACTCATCCTCCCGTGTCCCATGTGTCAGAAATGAGATGGATGGAGAACGGCACATCACCAGAAAATTCTCACCATCCCCGACTACGAAGAAAGGTTTCTCTCCCCTCAAGGCAGCGTTCAGTTCCATTTGCACGGCTAAGTCCCGCAATTAGGAGGGGGGCAATTTTGTCATTTCTGATAAGCGTTTTTTCTCCTTCTTTTAAGAAAAGAATAAACAGTTTAACAGTCAGGGGTTGAGATACCCTGAAGAAAAAAGCCTTGGTCAATTAAACAAACGCAATTTACTGCGCTAGAAGAAGAAAGCAATCCCATTATTAGAAACTGCATACTAATGTAGGGGTGGGTTAAGGGAGAGTGTGCGACGTCTCTTATATAGATAGGCGTTCATTTTCCACGTCTAAATGTATTTTTTTGCTACCAGACAATGAAAACAATTAGCGATAACCATCTAGCTGGCAGATTTTAGTCAAACAACTTACGTATACCAAACAGTTGTATTGTATATACCTTGAACTATAGCAGAAATTATGTGTTACTTTATGGTGTCTAACAAGTTAAGCTATGGTGAAATTCAAATTTAAAGTACAGATAAAACTTAAATCAATACAACAGAGATTATGGATATTTTCGAATGAAACGCATCGTTCTTCAACTGCACAAAAATGTGAAACCAAAAACGCCACACCACACCACGTAAGTATTTAAGATATGATTAACCTTCATCCTGACAAGCTAATTTATAAAAAAAATTTTAATGAACATTAGTTTGTTATATATAATCTGTCTCTTCAAAGCAGCTCGCCGGAAAATTAAAATCATATTCGCAATGAGTCTTTTTGAGCTACAGTATGGCGAAAATTAACTTCACATCTTAGAAATCGATGATCAATTTATAATGATATTGCCAATGATTACCCATGATGCAGAAGTAGGCCTATATGTTGAAGTCTTCATGTGTGAAGATTCCAATCAAATAAATAGAAAACGGTGACAGTAGAATATCAGATAATTTGATGTCTTGAGAAATAGACCACCATCGTTTGTCGACAGTTTGATATCAAAGTGAGATTATTTCCGATTTATATGTACAATAGAATTCGATGTAGATCCTTTATTCGTGGCTAAATCCCAACTTAGGTCCAAAGATGCTTTACTACATATAAATAAGTGTAGCCAGCGGTTATAATGTACAATTGAATATAAAAATGCGAGAACACCAAATTGTCCCGTGGGGAGATGCACTGTGCAAAATGACAAAAACTGATCACGGTGTCATCTTCAAAAGTGGAAACCCTAGGCCCAACCTGACGGGCTAATTGAATAAATCCAAATCCCAAATTTAATTATATAACAATAAAGAAAGGGGCTTTATTCCGGTAAACACGACACTTAGCAATCTCCTCCCTTGAGCGGTCCCGACTTCGCACCCATTGCATTATTTAAGTGTTAATATATTCAGTTTTACTCCAGGGTGGGTTAGAAAACACGCCAACTAAAAGACATCATTACCAAATAGCCCTAACACTTTACTCTCAACTTAAAAAAAGTTTTGTCTCAACCACTTATTACTATAGCGTCCCCCTTGAGCGCTGAGTGATTAACGGTATGTCAAATTGTCGACTAACATCCCCGGGGCCTCATTCTCTCCCCAAGGGAGGGTATAAATACTAATTAAAGGATATTTCCCTCTATGCATCATAGTTGCTATTGCCCTTGGTAGTTCCCATGCCCTTTTCCTTGTATTTCTGATGCACACTACGGGCAAAAATCGTGCAGAAGCCGGGCTTCCAGAGGCCGCCTATTACCGGGGAATTAGTCCGCTACGTTCTTGTCTTGTAATTAAAGAAAGTGGATTGCTTTTCTACGTCGACTTGCAAAGTCGATACCATTAATTGAAATAACTGTATCTCTTAATGTCAAGAAAATGAGGTTTGATTAAGGCGTTTGTTGTGTTTAAGTGTATTACCAGCGTTGATTATGGATGATCATCTAGTATTATGAATTGGTTTGTAGGGGCTGATTAAACCGAGGTCGGGAAAATAACTAGTCAACCTACAGGTCTTAATGTGGCTGGGACACGGGACTTTTTCTCAGAAAAATATGAACAATTGCATTTATCTTAGGAATAATTTCTGATCGGAAAAAATTAACCATCAGATGTTTTGCATTAATAATAGGATAGCAATAATTGCATTTATCTTAGAAATAATTTCTGAAAGGAAAAAAATTAACCATCAGATGTTTTGCATTAATAATAGGATAGCAATAATTGCCTTAAAATTATTATGACTACATTGCCCGTGAAGGGTATGTTTTTGTATGTGAATGAGATAGAGTGACTGGAAAAAATGTAAAATACAAGTTGCCGCGGAATCCCTACTAGGCTAGATTCTTGTGTGTGCATTTATGTGTGTGCGTGTGTGTGTGTGTGTGTGTGTGTGTGTGAGAGAGAGAGAGAGAGAGAGTTTTAGAATTCGAACACGCTCAATGTTATTGTTATTATTTTTTACATATACAGTTTATCATCATGCGCTCGCGCTCTTGTAGTTGAATACAAATTGTTGTAGGGGCGTAGACGCCATAAGTCTATGGATCACTTAAAAAATCTTGAACTGCTTAAATGATATTGTTTCCGAGAGCTAACATTTCTGTATCAAATCCCGAGTTTATAAATATTGCTTTAAGCTGAAATTCGCCACATGGTATCTGTCTCAATGCTATCTTTTTTCTTTTGTTTTTTCTTTAACTAAATATATTGGTATCCTTTGCAATGACGAGATATGGGGGATACATAGCCCTTCTTTAAGCTTCCGGGGTCCCATATGATTATTACAGGTAAGGGTTAGTTGCATTACTGGGGTTAGTATTTCGGACGAATGTCACCTGTACAAAGAAATGGGGAGCGGACTGCGGTTCCTAGCGGACTTCCATTCCTGTTACACCGGTATACTTGTATTTCACAACGCACCACCAATGTGCAATATAATCATAAATATATAATAAAGTATATCAGGTTGTATAACTTTGCACTGCTAACATCCTCTACGTGATTAAATCAACTTCTGCTATCCAACACCTACATTATACCGTAGAATATGTTTATCCTACCAATTGTCTATTATAGCTAGATAAAAAGGTTTTCTTCAAAATGTCCAATCACCCAGTCTCCTCTCCAATTGCAAAAAAAAAAAAAAAAAAAAAAAAATATATATATATATATATATATATATATATATGAGAAAGCTAACAGTAACATTAAATTTCACTGTTTTATCGAGGCTAGTAAATCCCAAGAAAGTTTTGATTTTTTCCTCAAGATACAGGGCCCAGAATAATATAGTATGGTCCAAAAAGATGTTTCCATTATTGAAAAAGTATCATTTTCTATTGAAAGGAAAATTTATCATTTTTTCTCACACCTGTCTCACAGACACATAAGATTTGTGTGGTGTGCCTTTTTCCCTCGTACACCATCATTTTGCAAGCACAGCCCAGTAGTTTATAATGCGTTTAATCCAAGCTCATAGACGCTGAATCACTGTGGCTACTCGAGCACTGAAGTTTATAATAACAATGTTCAACATGTCATGGGGAATTCTCTTATCTCCATTCGAAATTCTTGAGAGGAACAGCAGTTTGGGGATTGTTGGCATAGGCATGTTTTTTTTAGGTAACAGTCCAAAGGGCATAGGTCTCCCATAGTACGGACCGACCTTGGCGTGCACATTCTACAGACAATTAAGATAGATTATTAAGATTTTTTGTCCAGCTGAAAAATCAGTGGCCAGTGTGTCTTAGTTTGGGACTGAAAAACGTCTCCCAACCCATCTCCCTTTCCCAACTAAAGAAATGAAGGATTAATAAAATACTCAGACGTTCTTCCACAATACTATAAATTATTGGTCAATCACAGAAACTGTTGACTAGATATTTTATAAAAACAGTACTTAACAACAAAATGAGAGAGAAAAAGAATTGCCAATCCATGTGACAACAGGTGCACGCCTTTGACATAATTTCTAAATTGTACCAGTGCCGTGGAGAATTTTTTCGCTAGACATTTAATGATTTTTTACCTATTTCTGCTCACATTTCTAAAATTCTGGGGAAAATAACAATAATAATAATATATTATAACAATAGTTAATCTTAGAAATTTTGCACAGCTGGCCTCTTCAGAAGTCAACCTTTGACAATCGTAACAAACAGCCTTCAGATGGCGCCACTGTACAGTCATCACCCTTGCTCAGCCGTTCGCCTGTACGACTTCCGTTTTTCTTGGTCAAATTACACATAACATCATATAAAGTCAACAACCTACTTTCTTGCGGGAGGTGCAATTTCCCAGATGTGGAAGTCTTAAAGTAATATTTCCTCCAAATCTTGAATGTTGGATATTAATTAGCTATGTGATAATTAGCATCCAAGTAATTTCACACAAACATGTTTGTGAATGATACATTCTTGGAAAACAGTGTGCTGTTTGTTTTCAACTTTTACAACCTAACTTGATAACATTACCTTCCGGCGACGCCAACCTAAGGCTTTTCTTTTAAAAGTCAGAGACAAACCTGATAAAGATCTCTCACACAATAATATAAGAGCGATTAAAAGTACCGAATCCATCATTTCAAAAATAAAATTAAAGGGATAACAACTCTTCGTATAAAATCTTTATTTCACAATAAATGCATTGTAAACAACTCGATATTTAAAATATTCTATTCTTCCACAAAAATGGCAGTTATAGCAATTATTCTGAAATCTCTGTTTATCATCGGACCACGTGACCTCCATAGATGGCTATTCTGTAATAAGCTCTTTATCTCTTAAGAGATTATTACAAAAAAGAAAAAAAAAAACCTTAAAGAAAAAAAAAAAAAACAGGGACTAACTTTGAATGTAGAAATGGATTCATTAACCACTGGTAATTATGGAAAAATTGTCGTTTACCCCAGGTAAATTCATTTTTTGGCCTTTTATGTGATTCAGAAGTTACTCATAAAAACAATCTTGGTCTAGTGAGCCACATATCAATGAAAAAATTAATCAATGGTTGAACAAAAGGATGTAAAAATAATAGTTTAGTCACAAAATAATACAGTACAATGTAAATTGTACCAAAACATTCAATTAAACTGTATCATCTTGAAAAAAAAAAACAGCAATGCGCATATTGCCGATTGTGTTTGGAGAGATGGACACAAACATTTAACACAATAAAAAAATTATAGCTCCATGTGGGCAAAACGGGTACTTCAGCGAGTATGATTTGATAATGAAGAATAACAAAATTGTATTTGAAGAAAAATTTTCCAACAAACAAAGATAAATATGTCACTGATTGGTTAAATTTTTAACAAAGTGACAGAATTTTAGTCCTCTGCAGCAGTCTCAGTTTAATGTGAAATAAATTTGGGCAATAGTTGTAAATGGCTTGAACTAGCTACATTATTAAATTGGCTGAAAAACAGCACCCTGTTCTTAAATAACTTATATATGCAGCTCAGGTTTCAAACTGGTTCCCATTTCTCATCACTTTCTCTTCTTGAATTTTCCAGCCTTTTTGTTCCTTGGTTTTCTTTTCTTGACCGTTTTTACCTCATCCAGACCACTAGCATATTCAGACATATTGACCCTCTTGTGTGGAAGGGAAGCCTCCCTATGCAACTGTTCTCTGAAATTTCAAGCAAAATGTTCATTGTAATGCAATGTTCAGGAAGGCTAACAGATATGTGTATGAATACACAGCTTCTAAAGGACAGGGATTGTCTTTTTTTTTTAACAGTTCCCTCTTTTGCAAGAAACAAGTTTCCCAAGTTTCTAGATTTGTGTAAGAACTCCAACAACAGTCATTTATACGGGGGAGATTTTTTCTTTCCTTTTTTTACCATTATCCAATTTTCCATTTCCAAATTTATTGATTATGTATATTGATATTACATTCTATTCCAATAAATTACCATTTTGTGATAACACCCAATGTATCTGCAGTGAAAGAGGTTTTTTCCTTCAATTCAAAGTATGAACTTCAAAAACCTTTTACAATTAAAACTCAAATCTCCAACATAAACAGTGATGTGAAAACATGTAAAAATACATAATACAGAGCTTACATCAGTGAACGAGTCACCATGTAACTTTGCAAAGAAACAAGATTGATTAGAGCTTGCAATATTAATAAAGAGATAGTCACAAAAATTCAGAAAAAACAACAATTTTACCTCCTTTCAGTTTTACGCTGGAGTTTTACAGCATATTTGTTGTCTTTGAACTGGGAGATATGTTTTGGAGCTTCACGCAGACCAAAGCTCTTGGCAACATGTCCCAGATGGAGATTCTTCACATGGAAGATATGCTTCAGGTTGGATGGATAGGTGGCGTATGATCTCAAGAAAGACTGGTAAGCTGAAAACAATATTGACATTTATGTACAACATGCTATGCACATCCACCTTTTGGCTAAATTCACAAGTCATTTGAATGTTAAAATTTGTCAATGATTTGAAAGCAATACTTAAATTTGGTAAAAAGGCATATTTTGTTCCCTATTTTGGTTAAAAAAAATATAAAAACTTTTAACTAATCAGTTTAATTATAACTAAAGGCATTATGCCAGAGCCGTACATTATTTCTGTAAAATGTTTTTTGAAAGTCGACAAAAAATAAAAATCACAAAGTTAGTAGTTACTACAAAACGAACATGAAAATCAAAGCTAAATGACAGTCTGTTACCTTTTTTGGCTAATTGTATTCTTTCTTTGTTTTGGTACAGGTATGTCTCAAATCTGTTCTGAAGCAGCGTGGCACTCTCTTCAACGCTGTGTGGATGGCGACCCTGGAATACCACAGCACCCAAGTTAGAAAAAACAAACAATCTTATACTATTTAAAATAAATCATCAACTCCTGTTGTTTTTATCATAAGGTGAGCATATAACACTTCAAAATTTGCCACCTTTTATTACGTGCAATATTTTGTACTAAAATTTTTTTTTGAGAATGAAGTTGTTATAAAAAGCAACTCCCTTACTTAATTGACATTATTAGTATTATTTGAGTGCTTGAACCATTTCAAAATTATGTTAAAATTATTCAATACATAAAAACGGAACTTCTTGCTTAAAAGAAATGCTCAAAATTGTCTCCTTTGCAAGCCCTGTTCTGTATGGCTGCACAGAACTATCCAAACTAAGAGGTACAATTTTAATATTCAAGTCAAATTTACAAACATCATTTTTTCAGTAACTATTCCATTTAGAGATCATTTCTTCATTTTTTTTATAGGCTATCAGATAAATCAGGGACAAAAAGCCCTCTCTGCAAAATATGCACATAATGACCCTTGAAGACTAAATTTATATTTGATATCTGTATAGGTACAGACTGATGCAATTCAACATATATACCTTGCTTTTCCTTCCTTCTGCCAACTCCTGACAAAGTACCATCAATGTCTGCAGCACTTCCTTCATAGAAACTTCCTCCATACTAAAAAACCAATTAATATCACATTCACAAATTTAATATCCACTCAATTAGATTTATTCATCTTTTAGCCCAGTGGTTCATCAGAATAATATACAATATGACAAGATACAACAACAACAAATAAAACTGAACAAAAATAGTACTAATCATAATAATAAACCATGAAAGCCAGGCTAATCTTAGTTCAGATGAAGATGAATTTTCCTAAATAAATAAATTGCAGCACAATGTTAAACAATTGCAATTTGATAGGTTTGAAAATGCTTGACGTTTTTTATAGTAAATTTTCCATGTATTTCTACTTAAGAGTGCTGTAGAATGGGCATAAAAGAATGAAATGGAATTTTGATTTATTTTAATTTCAATCTCATTACAAAAATTACCCAATCAAAAACCAATCATCACTTTGGTCAAGCCAATGCAGCAGCTGTCCTCACCTTATTTTGTGGTCATTGAGGACCTGGACATAGTCCACTTCTGAGGGAGACAGGAATAGAAGTGAGCTCCCCCTGGTCCCTGCCCTAGCCGTCCGCCCCACCCTGTGGATGTATTCGGTGGGGGTCCCTGGGGTATTGTACTGCACAATCCACTTCACCTTGGGTAAGTCCAACCCTCTGGCTGCTACATCCTACCCAGGCACAATAACCATAATTACTGGACATTACCAAAGCCCTCATACATTCTAGTATGTAATCTTGTAAAGATTTATCATTTTTCCTTACTACCAGGTCTAACAACCAAAAATCTACTTTGAAATTTTCACGTAAAGTCATAAAATTGTCAGTCCAGAAAAAAATAAAAATAAAAAAATATTCTCAAAATATTACAGTGACTTAATTTACACAAAACAATCCACATCAGATTTTCACATATATATATTATTGATATATATTATTAGATTATGCTCAGTCCATTAAATGAATTTCAATAATGATTGAGACTTTTCACTTTTTCATTATTATCAATATTATTTCAATAATATAATGTTTTTTGACACTTACAGTACAGAGAAGTACTCCGGATCTAGTACTAGAGAAGTCTTGGAAAACCTGAGTTCTTTCCTGAAACACAACAAAATACATGATTCACAGTCAATTTCAGCATTCCATTCCAACTGAAAAACACCTCTGATACAAATGAGAAAAAAAGATTAGCCAGCAAAACTGGCCAATGTACACAGAACATGCATCAAATCAAATGTATGCCAAACTAAAGAATTCTCCAGTAATCATAAGTCAATGAGAACTTGAAAATGAAAATTGTTCAAAACTATAAGGGTAAGATTCAAAAGAAAGAAGCAGCTACTTTTTCAGACCAATAATTCATTATTATGGTGGACTACTACACATTTTCATTTAAATCAAAGAAGTCATACCAAAAACTGGGTCTAAAAGTTATGCAATTACCACCTTTTGGTCTTAAGTTCTTTGGTGAAACCAGCTGCAGCCCCTGGCCACAAACCACTCACTTTTTGTACCATATCTCCGTGTAGTTTGAAGATCTCAATCTCTCTCTCATCCCCCTCCTCCTCCTCTTCTTCCTTAAAGCTGGCGATGGTGTTAACAAGCAGGGAGTGATGGAACTCCGTGGAATCCTGGGTCGACATGAAGACCACCATCTTGTTATTCTCTGCAGCATACTGAAATAAATTATATCAAAATTCACAGTAAGAAAATACCGGCTGTAATATAACAGGTCAGGATGCAAGACCAGAGTGAGGATATAATACGATGTTGTATGAGCTGTAAGGACATTTTATTTATAAGTGTATAAAAAAAATTTTATGACCTAACAGCGTTTCAATATCATAATATCGACTGTTATACATAATATACCATGTCTGAAAGATTAAGTTGTAAAAAAACATAAAATTTTAAGATCACACACATATGGAGGCTTATAGTAGTGACAAATGGTAGAATGGCTGAGAGGCAAATATATTTCAATACAATTACTATTTTTTTAATGAATGTATAAGGTGAAATTGACATAAGGAATTAAGAAGGACACACCAAAAATGAAATGAGGATCTGTTTCCAGGTGTTTCAATTCCCCCTCTTTGTCTAACAAAATGTCTATTTACCTTGCACTTTTGTAAAATAAACGCTGCCAAGGTGACAAGCCTCAGTTTACTAGGAACCACAATGAAGTGCTGCTGCAAGTGTTCTGGTATCACAAATTTGTCATCAGTCGTCTGTGTCACTGTCACGCTGTCTGGCTTTGACACCTTGGTGTCCGTGACGGGTTTGGAGACCTCTACGAGCTGGGGATTGACAAGGCTCATGCCAGCAAGTCTTTCCACCCCTGAAACGATGGTCAAATTTTTTTTGAAAATACATAACAGAATTCCACAACATCAACATCTGTTATTACATATTTATCATCAATTTCAGTAGTATTTTTCAATGCTTAAGTGAACAATTTAGTTGAAAATGCAATGTAGAGAAGACAAATACTTAATTTTTATTCATTGTAAAACTTTCATCAACCTTCATTATAAATTTTAATCAAATATAATTAAAAAGCATAACAAACAAGTTCATAATATGTTTGTAAAATTTTAAGTACTGAGTGAACTTATATACAAATTAAATTTCTGAATCAATGATACAAATATTATGTTTGAAAATCCCAGCAAATGACAGAGTTAGTGGATGAAGAGGTTATTTGTTAAAAAAAAAGAAGAAAAAAAAAAAGATCAAGAGGTAGAGTGGATTTGAAAAAGACAGAGTTATTACTGTTATCAAATTTTGTAACAATTTAATACCTTGCGAAAGTGTGGCTGAGAGCAGCACAGTTTGTCTGTGTCCTTCTTGTTTCTCATTCAGGGAGTTCACAATCTGAGCAACATCTCTTTCAAAACCCATATCTAACAGCCTGGAAATAAAGTGTCAAAAAAGTTGTTTAAATGTACAAGTTCATGGGGACAGCAACTTGACATATACTTTCATCAATGCTTTAAAAAAGTGAAAATGTGATCTGTTGATGGTTAAAGCTGGTCCCAAGTCACAAAAAAAAAAATAAATAAATAAAACTAAAGCTGTTGCCAGCCAGAATAATTTTGTAAACATGGTCTGTTACTGGTCACAGTTTCTGCTTTGGAAGAGTATAGTTTTAAGCCTTTTTGACAAAGGCTGATTAATATGAAGTAATTCAGAGTGTATTAGATACTTGAATTAAAATTGAACCAAAAATGAAAATTACTAAAAACCAGACAAATAGAGTGTTGTATAATACTATAATTTTAAAATTCAACTAAATTTTAAAAAGATGAAGAAAAAAGACCCATCTGATCCCAACCTGTCAGCCTCATCTATGATCAACCACTTGACCTTGGTCAGTCCCAGAGCCTCTGTGTTCTGGACGTGGTCAATCAGACGGCCAGGGGTGGACACGAGGATATTGATGCCTTTCCTCAGCCTGAAAATATTTATTAAAGTAAATTCTGGTACAAATCAACTAACTGTATTACCCTTCAGTGCAGTTTACGATACGCCTGGTTTATTTTTGGTGCTGATTCAAGATTGTTATAGACATTCTTACCCCTTGGAGATATAAACAATGGATGCTTGAGAAGGTTTCTATAAACTGTCATTATTTCCAAATGAGAAATAATTATTATGATCAATTATGTTCAGGAAACTAATACCATTCATGAGTAACTTCAGAAACTATAAGATTTATATTCTATCAAAGCCTTCTGTGCAAAATATCAAGCTGTATTCTATATTCTCAATAAGGCTGGATTAAAATTAAATACCACACAGCAGTAACTGTTTTCTTTGAATTTAGCACTTACACCACTCAAAACGGCATTTACAAATACACATAAACACATTTAACGCATTCTTTTCCTTACTCTCTGAAGCCCTACCTGATCAGAAATATTTTTCATATAAGGTTTGATTTACATATTCCATTTCTTAATTAAGAAACAACAACAAAACATGAACCTTGCTTTTTCTGACTTCTTTCGTTCCCCTCCCATCAAGCACCCTGGCACAATCCAGTGAAATGGCTGAAACGAGACAACTTTCACTTTCAAAAGTTAAGGACAGTTACTTGATAATCACTGAAATTCCATTTCAACATTGTGCTCATAAAAAAGATGTTAAAGAAATGAATGGCCAATTCATGTTTACTTCTAATGACATTCTAGCAATTTAAAGTAGAATTAAACCAACAAATTATACATCCGATTTATCCATCAAATTATACACTAGCAATTTAAAGTAGAATTCAAGCAGCAAATTATACATCTGCAAAATAAAACAATATTTTCCAGATTTTTTTCCAAATTTATCACAGATATTACAATTTGTTACTTCAAAAACCTATCTGTAACATGTTTGGATTAAGAAACTTCATCAAAGAGTTTTCATGCATCATTCCAAAGGAGAGATTAATTCATTACCTTGTAGTACATCTCAATCTTACTGGAAAGGTATTTAATAACTTACCTGAACTAACTTTAGAAAGATTGCAAGGCTTTGCAGAGCAAGCTGGAAATAAACAAATGTAGAAATTGAAACTAATTATCAAAACCACAAAAATTACACTTAAAATCTAATTCACTTGTTATAATTCAAACTGACATTATTGTTAGCAGAAGAAACAGTATAAAAACAGTAAAGAAATTATGAATATTTTTCTATAAACAAAAATGAAATGCAGTATGTTTTTATCTACAGAAAGGAAAGTAGTTTATTTATACCAGAGACCCCAAAACACTTACCTCTCTTGTTGGAACAATCACAATAGCATAAGGTCCATCTTGCCTTTGTATCTTAGGAACAATACTTTGTAGATGTTGGACCACCGGGATGGCAAAAGCCAACGTTTTCCCTAATTATTAAAGATTAAATTATAATTCAGCAATGAGATATAACTTCATCTTTGACATTTATCACTATTATAAAGTATTTAAACAAAACCTATTTCTTAATATATTCATTCAATTTTAGCTAATTAACAGACTTGAAATAAAAGGTATTTTTCAAGTTTTTCCTTCTCACTTGCATTTATCAAAATTGTAAAATCTGAGTAAAATCTACTGATTTAAAACAAAGTTGGATTTTAGACTTTAAATAAGTAACAACTAAAATTAATTATAATATTAGTATTTTCGTCATCATCATCACTTTCAATACTGACAAATCAATATACCTGATCCAGTCTGGGATTTGACCAAAGTGTCATGCCCTGATATAATCTGCGGGATGCTTTTCTGTTGAATGCTTGTCATGTGACAAAGGCCCATTTTCTCTTCCAAATACTTAGCCTAAACATCAAATAAAAAACCTTCAAACTTTATTTAGTAATCAACTTCTTTATAGGCTAAAACATTCTTCTGTCTCAATTTAAATAATTATATATGATAAGATACATTCTGTCGTCTTCACTTGGTTCAAGTTGCACTGATTAATAATGAAGAACATAATAATGTGATTTACTATCATTACCACACTGATGAACTTTATTCAACATCAATTTTTTTTACATCTAAAACATTCAGACACTAGTGGCTTGAACAGAATTAACAGTTTTGATTTCAGGATAACTTAAGATAACTGACCTTTTTTTATCAGAATATATTTGCCTTCACTGCCAGGATAAATTAATAGCAAACAAATTAAAGACCTTTTTGATCAGAATATATTTGTCGTCACTTCAAGGATATTTTAATAGCAAACAAATTAAAGGGAAACATTTCACAAACTTACCAAAAAAGGATGTAACTGAAGCTCCGAAAATTTATCGGAAGAGAATATCTTCTCTTTCAGTTGTTCAACTGCATGGCTAAAAAGGTACATGAAAAATACCTAATAATAATTGTAAATACATGCATGTAATATAAAATCATAAATTATTCTAAAACTGATGTAGTTATTTTCTTAATTTTCATTAGTAAAATGTATCTAAACCCCTAAAATCTTTCAACCATAGAAACTCTTAAGAGTAATACACAGAAATATAGATCGCATTTTAAAATTTTCTAAAGATCGAGAAATTAACCTTGATACTTTGGGTATTTCTGGGTTATTTCTGAATAAGGAAGCTACAATCTGCTGTGGACCAATTCTGAAGTTTTTTCCTTTTTCATGAGGGCTCTCTGTCTCTGAAGGGATCTTCCTTTCTTTTTCTGCTGGTGATGGAGAGTGATTGTCCTCTTCTATGGTGGGGCCATTGGTGCCTAATTTTGGCTTTTTGGCTCCTGTGGGTGTTTCTTGTTTGGAAGCTGCTATTTTTGAAGAAATTAAAGCTCTTCGCTTTTCCGCTCTCTGTCTTTTCAGACGAGTCAACTAAAATTATAACAGGACAAGTGAGTAAATGAACAAAATTTATGTGACGGTGTGCTCATGCAAACTGAGGACTTTGAAACTCAAAGTTGTTTATCAGAAATGTTATTGTTTCTATTTAAAAATAATAAAAGACATATACAAAATTCAAGTAAAAAGGCATTACAGAGTAACCAAAAATAGACCAAGTAACATCAATTTAAGTGAATTGTGGCCATTAATGTCATATTCACTAGTCTACTGTGTGAAACACTTGTTGGGCTCGAACCCAGAAAAAATTATTTGAGTTAAAAGATTACAGTCCATTAAATTTAATCGTTACCTTGTCCTCCTTCTTGGGTCTTTTATTCCCTCCTCCCTCTCCTCCGAAGGACACTAAATTTAACAAAAGCCCGTCATCAGCTTGATCCATAGTCTGATATTTACAATTGTTGTGCGATATGCTAAAATCTAAAACTCGCTGAATGCGATCCAACAAATTGGACTCAATAACACGTGTTTACTATCCACATGTGGAAAAAGGATAGTTAGACAGCATCGATACCACCGGAAGTAGCGTGCAATGTATGGCTGACACGTTTTGAGGTACTTGTTAATGTTTTAACTATTTTATTGATCTCAGACTTAGTTTTACCAATCAGATGAGATAAAAATTTTACTTAAGATATTAGATATAAAATATATAAGAGTGGATACATGAGGTGTTCAGTAACCCTAGCGCAAATACTGCAGTTCACCAGTAAATACATGTAACAACTGTAACGAGTCCCAGCCTTAGCATCAGTTTACATGTGCCTCAGTTAGTTTTCGGTTATAATATGCCACATTGTCTTATTATAGTGTTTATTTTGAACCTGCATGTAAAACCGAAAAACTGAGACAAAGCAACACTACTTTCACTTTTGACCTTGTTTTTATATTATAAACTCAACACAGTTCACACTTACATTCATATATATTCTTGCAATGTCATATTTTTCAGAGACCCCTATTTACCTGTTTCTTAATAGTGCAGGAAGATATTTCAAGTGGAATATATTGCAGAAAAAACTGGTTTTTACACAAGTTTAAACCATGACGCGATGGGCTAGAGGTGGACCCGCCAACAAAAAGAAGGAACTGTCAGCTTCTTCATGGACAGAGATGAAGACAGGTGAACAGAAACCAAAACCAACAGACACCAATTCTAAAAAAGATCACACTCATTTTAAACTGGAAAAGCATGGCCAAACACAAAGTAATCAACACAAAGGGCCTCAGAAAGGGGGTGTGGCCAAACATAAGAAGAAGTTTGGCAAGAAGGCTTTTATTAAAGGAAAGTTTAATGTGGCAAATAGTCAGGACTACAAGGAAGCTCGAAGTGAATACAGACGAGTGAAGAGGATTAATGAAAGAGAGGCTGCCAGGGTAATTATTTAATTGTTTATTTTTATTTTTAGTTGATTGGGGGAGCTATGTGATATATATATTTTTCATCAGTGTTATTAATGGAAAGTACATAGGTGGTATAGAGTGTTTAAAATACATGTTTGCATTGAATTATAATATTGGTTATACACATACCAGTACATCGATGTTATTTCTCTAAAGTAAGCTTGCTGACATTTTTAGAAATATTTTATCCTCTGAATAAGTTAATTAAATGTTTTTCACTTTATTTTTGGGACATTTCTGATGTGGTTGGTGTCATTTATCCATCCATCTGTTCATTTTTGGTAGACACAAGCTTAATTGAAGTATTTTCTATTTCATTCTGCTATCAAGATAAATGCTAAGATTACACTTTATCTTGCAGGTGTGTTTTAACTGTAGACAGTCCGGTCACACTCTGGCCGACTGCCCACAAGTGACCAGAGACACTGACCAGGGCACTGGGATCTGTTTTAAATGTGGCTCCACAGAGCACAGCAGTGCCACCTGCAAGGCCAAGGTTGAACCAGGTGAGTAGTAGCAGTTTTAGATTGCCAAAGTTTGTAAATTGTATTTCCATTTTTTTTTCAAAAAGACAAAAGTATAATTTTATATTTGTGCTTTTAAATAGTTATAATGTCATTGGTATTTTCAGTATGTATGTGTGTCCATTTGTATTAAATGAAAAAGATGGCCAATTCTACACATTCATATACAGTGTTAGCCAGAAAATGGTTTTGCCTAAATGCCCTTTGAGTCACCCAAGTCTAAGAATCTACTGGACCAAAGCAGAGCAACTGGCACGTAACACATTTAACAGATTTAACTGACTAGGATCCCTTTTAACTGGTTAATTGACTGTACCAGTGTTAAAGTCATAATAAGCTATCTATGCATTTGTAATATGAAATCAAAACAGTGAGTTTTTAAACTGAGGTAGTCTTTTATCATGGTCTTAATTTTGTCATGGCCACATCTGATATTCAAATGTGTTTTTATTTTCTTCAGGTCACTTCCCCTATGCCAAGTGTTTTATATGTGCTGAAATGGGTCACATTTCTAAGCAGTGTCCAGATAACCCAAGAGGACTGTATCCAAAAGGTGAAATAATAATAATATAAATGATAATTATAATACACTCTTTCATAGCACATAAAGTTAAAATCTCAGTGTGCCTTACACTGTTAAAGAATTATCAAAAACACTGACAACAGGACAATGTTAAAGAAACACAATAAAAATTAAGCTACCATTTAGCAACAATATTAGATTAAAGAGTATATGGCTTTTAAAAACTCAGGCTTTGTTTGAATCAAGTGCCCTTATGTCCTTTTTTGTCCTATTTTTACTGACTAATAAAAATGGTAAAATAAGTAAATTATTTCTAAAGAGACTAAACATGTTTTCTACCTATGAATGGCTCTTATCCGCGAGTCAGTCAATGACATGTTATCAAAGCCTTTTGATGAAGGGTTTGTAAATATGTTAAATATCTTTGAAGAAATTATTTACATTTTTACCAGCATTATGCAAGAAAGAATGAAAAAAACCTATTTTGCTGTACCAGATGCTCAGAGACCTGAATAAAATACAATAAAATTGTGCCGTTTCAGGGGGTTGCTGTAGGATGTGTGGATCTGTGGAACATTTCAGAAAGGATTGCCCGGAGTTGCAGAAACAGCAAGGTAGTTATGTACTTCCATTTAAGAAACCGGAAGCATTTAATTTCAAATTGTTTTTATCTGTCAGTAGGACCTGGTAATCTCAGTACTGTCTGGCCGTGATAATCAGCTAGACAAGTTTTCATGTTTGGCTTTTGTCTTGATTTCAGTTTGTTGTACTCGTTATACATACAATTTACCTAAAAATCTGTGCTCAGTGCTACTTGTTAGTGTTTTTGAAGGATCCCCCCCCAAGTTTCAAAGGTCCCAGAAAACAGTAGAGGCAAGCTGATTGTAAATAGGCAAGTTTTGGGGAACCTTTGAAACTCAGGGTGCAAGAGGAGTACTATACTGTTGACCAACTATTAGCCCCTGTCTGACTCTGTATTGTTTGTGTACTAGTGCCACAAATACATGTTTGCATGTCTCTAGGCTGGGGATGAGGGTGCGAATGGGGGTCAAGCAAACCAATCACTATTTTGGTCTAAAAAGGTCTGCACTGAATCAAAATCTGATCTTGGGTCTATAACATAATGGCAAAAACGTGCACTTTTCCCACCCTGAGCTTCAGAGATAACTTGACACTAACCTCTTCACTATAGCCTATATCTTCATCGTGTCAAGTTACCTCTGACGAAAATAGTTTGACCTAGTTTATATAAGCCAATCGAATCCATGTTTCAAAATTTTTCACCAAAGTTTGGTGAAAACGCTGATTGGTTGACCGATAATCGGCAATCCTCGGCTGATTCCGCAAGCTCCATACTAACAACATAGTTATTGTCGAGTGCGGAGACATCCGAGTAGTTCCGAGTGCATAACCGTACACAAAGAAAGCATGGAGTATATCGGAATTGAAACCAGAGCAGTTTGATGCCCTGCATAATTATCTACTGAGGGATGATGTATTTTGCGTGCTGCCCACAGGTTACGGCAAGTCCCTGATATTCAGCCTTATCTTTGAATGGTCTGGATTTGAACAAAGCGCGCTTTGACTAGTTCGCGTTCATTGGCTAGATCGTTCAATGAGTCATTGAGTGCGGGCTTTAAATTTGATTGGCGGGCGGCGGAGGCAATCGAATGTGGTCAGAGGTAACTCGACACGATGAAGATAGGCTATAGTGAAGAGGTTAGTGTCAAGTTATCTCTGAAGCTCAGGGTGACTTTTCCCAGACCAGAAAAAAAATTTGCACCCCTCTTAAAATCACTGGCTTCATGCCTGTCTGTTTGTCACTTTTTCCATTAATTTTCATCTGTTTCATTAAAAACTTTTTTTGCAGGGATTGCAGACACAACCATAGACAAGGTCCATAAATATGCCAATGTGGAGGATGAACCCACTCTCCATGAGAGCCCAAAGTTGAAGAAGAAAAAGAAAGGACCAAAAGTTGTGACATTTTAGCCATAGATGTTATATGTTTATGTAACTAACACAAGACATTAAACTTTGGTGATTCCATTCTAATGACAATTAAAAATATTTAAAATGCTTATAGACTCAAGAATTATGAAAGTATTTGTCTTATCTCAAGCCTTCTCTCTGTAAAAGCAACCCAAGTGGATTGTTGTGATTATACATAATGAACATTACGCAGAGGGTATTTTTGTGAAAATTGTCAGAGTGTCCTTCAGCTATGTTTGAACAAATACTCTGTATGTTAGTCACCCATTCGTATTTTACAAGATGAATAACATCAATTTCTGAAAATTGAAGTTATTTATAGCAGTGCAGGAACACCCCCACCCCCATCTGCAATATGTAATAGAGATCTGTAAACTCACATTTCAGGAGAAAGTGCACAGTTCATCATATATAAAACAAACAAAGCATTAGTCTTACAAATGTTATTTATCATAACGGTGGCTTTTATACAAATAGTTCTCCATGAAAATGGCATTGCTCGAGAGAAACAGTGAAAGAAAAAATAAGAACACACACCCAATCAGCAAGGAAAATAGCAGTGCAAACATTCTTTTCTTTTTAAACTTTGCCCATCATTACAAATTACCCTTTTCATAGAAAAGATTAAAGCCACCTACAAGCCAATTCTTCATCTGAGATATTATATTGCATAAGAGATAAACAACAAGATGTACTTCTCTGGCTATCATAATCAGTACTGTCATCAGGAAAATTGCTAAAAATCCTTGAGGTTAGTACTACAAAAATAAATGTCTATTAGTATTTAAGTTGATTCTATTGTCAAACTGAATTCAAAAGCAGTTTTTAAACATAAATTCACTGTTAGGACTTTAAAATTAATTCAGTGTCACTTTCCTGTAGAAAACCACTCGCACAATTTAAGACACAAAGAGTAATACTGCAAACCCAGTTCCAATCCCTGATAATTTACAATTAAGGCCCTAGTCACATCAAGCAGTACAACAAAATTGACCACTCTGAGAGAGTGACAACATAATAACTTGGTTATTACATCAGAGAGTCACTTACACAGAGGCATGAGCTCAGCATAGCTTTCTAATTTTCATTAAACATCCCAGGCGGATCCAGAGAGATTTTCTGACAGTCTTCCAAATTATCTTTGTTGATCCATCCTTCATTTTGACCGTCTTCCGACAGAAAGTATTAGATACCTGTCAATGTAAACTTGAAAATCTGACCATCTTCCAGAAGACCCAGAAGACGGCCTAAATCCACCCCTGAACATAACTAAACAGCCAAAACCAAACCTAGCACAATTACAAGTTCAGTGTATAGCTCGATGTGAGAAGAGCCTTATAGTACACATATATAACCTAGATTATAACAGTTCAAGTACCTAAGTTCAACTATAAGATTGATCAGAAAATAGTCCAGATTCCCAGATTTAAACTCTAATTCCCCACCTCCTACAGGCTACAATGGTGCTTGGGAATGCATATCTCTTTTATGCATCAGTTGAGGAAACTGTAATTCCAACACCTGAACCTACAAAAAGCTGGAACAGCCATAGAAAACATTTGGAATGAACTCACTTGATATAAAACAAGTGCATTTGAAGAGACAGTGTTGTGTCTGAATGCCTGCTATTTACAAATTAATTATCTATTACCAATGCAAGTGAACACAATGTTACACTTAAAATACAAACACTTCTGTTCCTGCTTAAATGATCAAGTCTTGATTATTTTGTGATTGCACTCACACCATTTCTTCACTTGATTGCTACAATAATTGTCAGTCATTAGTACTGTTTAAACTTTTACATTCACTCAAATACACTTCTAAACATGAAAAACAATCTTCACATCTATTTGCCCTTCATAGTTAATTTCCCTGTTACACCAGTTTTCATTCAAATAACATTAATTTCCAAAATGATTAGTTTCAAGTCTTTTGATACAAGCACTTGCAAAATAGAAATTTACTTTTTTTTCAGTAAAGTTACATGTTCAAATTATTTTATTCAATATTAACTACATAACTTTTTTTCAAATAAATAAATAAATACATGAATAAATAAACAAAATAAAAAGAGGAAAAAATCCTGTGGTTAATTTTCAGTAAAATGGCATATCACATTCAAAAGAAATATTTCTTAGAGTTAGTTTTAGTTATAATAAGTAATCATTTTCAAAATGAAAATTTCCTATAATGGTTATTTTTCTGTTGTTGTCAGGAGGACTTCCAACTGCCTTGTTTTCTTAATCTGCTCCTGGAAACCACAAAAAAATATATACATATATGTGAAAGTCTCCAATAGCTGACAGAAAAAACAATTTTTCTATATTATATTTCTATATTTTCTATAGTATACTATTTGTCATATCTTTAAAGTTATGGATGAAGCCAAAACAGAACCAGTAAAACTGACCAAATGCAATTATGTAGTTTTAAACAGCACAACTTAATTGGTGGAAAGACCAAAAGGCATCGTCTCATACTTCCTGAAAAACTATTTTTGAACATATATTTTCTATTAGCTTTCTGTGCTGCATGTATATATAACTCTCAGCAGTTTCTGCCATTCACTCAAATGTTCATGCTATTGAGCATGCAGTAGTCATGCATCAAGCATTACTTCCTAATTTGGTGGGCTTTTAAAATCTGGATGGGCAGATAAATAAGTCAAATTTATGACCAGAATTTGATGAAGGTGCAGTTTTACAGGTATATTTTTGGCTGACCGAGTGATTAATTTGGTTTTTCTTTTGGCAAGTTGACTTTAATCAAGTTGTATAAACAAGTATAAGTAGTTTATATGAGTTACAGGAAATCCATGTAAATATGTAACTTTTACTTAAACTAAATCCCCCCAACCACAACTTACCTAGATTCAGTTCTATGTGAAGTGTATTCAAACCACATAACATTAGGAATTAGAGTAGAGTCTCGAATCATTAAATACTCTGATATGGGCCTGAAAAAAAAAAGGCAAAATAAATTAATACAAAATATGAAATAAATTAATACTGAAGTTTTCAATAGAAAAAATATGAATGAATTAATAAATATATATATAAATCTTTAAAACAGCATAAACAAAAAAAAAAGCTAACATGTCTATGGATCAGAGACTGAGAGATTGTTGTGAAAATACAATACCTGTTCAATAAAAATATAATATGGCACAAATTCTATGCCTCTTTTTAAGTGAAATTCAAGAAAAAGAAATTAAATTCTTTAATCAATTATAATTTTTTTGGTGGAGAGTGGTCTTCACTTACCATGCTGCAATAAGGGGGAAGAATGGTGTACAAACTAACTGCACAATGCTAAACCAAAGGGCCCCTAGTATTGCCCCCAACACTGCACCCCAGAAGACTTGACGAAATGTGTGGTACCCCAGGTATATTCTGAAAACAAATTGTTTCAGTGTGGAATAAAAGAAATTTAAAGCAATCAGACAGCACATACTAGTGCCTCTGCCAAGTCAGCAAAACTTTCATTCTTTAAGTGAAAAAAAAAATCGTTTTATTTTTAACAACTCTTACTAATGGAATCGTGTGCATATGTGTCAATACAGTTTTCAGTATATTATTTTTCATCTTATGGTTTTGATGTCTTAAAAATTTATCTCTTGGATTGATATAATATATACAATAAAAAGAAAGAAAAACATTTTTGAAAACATATCTTGGTTTGTAACTTACCTACTGTATCCCACTGCTGTGGCCAAAGAGAACACAAAAGTTAATGTTGCATATTTCCAAAGCTCATCTACAAATTTATTGTTCCGATGAACCCTGAAATGAAAATAATCACATCTCCATTACACGCAATTCCATTACTTGTCAATTATGCCATGTGACCTAATTTTATTAAGTTTTGTTTACAGTCAATTACTGGCCATTTATTTAGATTAAAGATGCACATAAAGTCCGTTTTTTTGCCACTAAAGCTTATCAAATGCCAGCATATAGTTTCAAATAGTATAACTAAGAGAATAACCAATTGAAAATAAATTGTTTAATATTACCCGAAAAATGATATTTGAATGGATTTTTCTGCTAGCTTCCTATGCTGTATATAAATGGGGCCAATAAGTTGGACAGATAAGTAGGTTAAATTTACCACCAAAAATCTAAGGAAACAAGCATTTTAAAGCTCTTTTATGGTTGATCGAGTGATTTCTTTAGTTCATTCCTTGGCATGTCAAATTTATTAGAGTTGTATCAGAAACAAGTACAAGTGGTTTACAGTAACTACTCAATCTTTTCAAATGGGGGAAAATTGTGAACTTTACAGATACTACATTTTATAGGTTATAGTTTCTTAAAATCAGAACATTTCTATGTGTGGTAGCAACAAAATTGAAAAGCAGGGTATTCCTTAGTTCTGTTTTATGCATTAAAAGCACAACAAGTGCTATACAGAAATATATAATTTTGTGATTATAAAATTGTGTATCTGAAAGTCTGAGGTTTTATTTGCCCAGTGTAAAGATCAAGTCATTACCATATGTGTGTTACTGGGAATCCACACTACACCGAAGCTCGGTTCATATATATTATATACTTTAAATTTTCATATATTTATTTCAAATAAAGTGAGCTACATTTGTCTTAATTAACACACATAATGAACATTTTCATCAAGATGTGTTAATACGTTCTTGCACAATAGACAGAAAGACAAACAGAGCCAAAAACAGTGGTGGAAATAAAGAAATTAGACACAGTCATTTGTGTATTATTATAACTGTCTTTAGAAATCATTTTAAGACTAAATCAATGAAAATAAAATAGAGAGCCTTACATACAGGTTTTATATATCATCAATAATTATAAAAGATTTATTTATTAATTGCTTAGTTTGTCCAACTTTTAGTTTTCTTAATTATCTAGATCTCAAACACATAAAAACTGATCTGACAACTGGTTTTAATAACACCTTAAGATTTATCTAAAGGTTCATTTAAAACATGCAAATAATATATTTAAGTATTAACATGAAGTATCCTTCACTTACCTTATAAATAAAAAGAAGACGAGATATGTTGCAAAAAACCACATGAATTGTGAATGACTAGATGGCATACCATACTCTGTATGTAATACTGATCGGGCTGGAATGAGAAAAAAAATCAAATTAGCATGAGAAACACCTCAAAATAACATCATAATCAAAGCACTAATATTTTCTTAGAAGAAAAAGCACTCATTATTACGCCTTTGCAGAAGAGAAAGGATCTGTTCTAACAGGAGAAATTGTGGAAAAATTTCACTATGTACATTATATATACATGTAGTGACACTAAATCAAGTTCTACAAAACAAAATTAACTATGGACTTACCTCTTGGTCTTGGCTCTTTAATAATGTGTTTTGTTACCCAATTTACTGACTCATTAAGAATTAAGCCAGCAAAGTAACAAATCTGAAATAGTAAAAATTTTCAGATTCAAATTTTTATTAACATTATTAATTAATGAATACATTCACAAAACTTCCAGATTTTCCATTCACAAAATTCCAAAATGAAATCTATAATGTAATCTATAATGTCCATAAAAATATGGAAAATAATTGGGGAAAAATACTGTGACAGCTCATAAAAAATATAACAGGTTAACCTTTTTTTCTGTGAGAAAGGGGGTGCCTGCACGCATGCTTGCCTGTGTGTGTGTGTGTGCGTGTTTGAATCATCATTCATCTCTTCAACTACAGTATTAAATGAATTAACCTCAGCATTTCACTTACTGTATGCAAGTCTCTTCTAAAAATAATCAGTGTGAAGAAGGATCCCAGTATGAAAACAGGGAGGAGACTGGAGCAAGCCAAAAGGAATCCAAATATATCACCTGAAAAAGGGTTAAGGGTTATAACAAGAAATAAATATTTTTTTCTTTTTTTTTTTACTTAACAACTTATGCAATATGCCCCCAAATATACACATTGTAAGTCTTTGATTTTATTAAATTCAGTTACCTGGCAGTTTTTTTTTTTTTTTTTTTTATCAGTCTCTTCCATTCAAATTGATCTGTTTGGCAATTTCTAACAGATTTTTGATGTTTGATGACCATGTTCATTTTTGACTGCCATTCCCATAAGATTTGAAAATGGACTAAAAATATCTTGAAAAAACATTGTAGAATTGTCTAACTTATTCATTTTAATAATCTTTTTTGCAATTTTTGAAGGAGGGAGAATACTGTATAATCTTAAAAATTATATTATAATTTAAATTCTTGGGTGATATTAATAAAACATCTCCACAACTGTACATGAAATTCATGCGTTAGCACCCCTGTTGACGATTTTGACATGTACCCCCTTCTTACAAAAACCGTCAACAGGAGTGCTAATGCATGGATTATCTGGCTTTAATACATTCATACATAACTCTATTCCTTGTGGTCAATATTTCTTATAACTTTTTTCATAGGCCATAGTGTAAATGTAACATTTGTCTTTGACAAACAAAAGCAAGAACTCGTTGACATAGCCCCTCTGAAATATATTTATATCTCCGCTGCAGTTTTTACTTATAAATCCCATTCATCTAAAAAACGGCAGAAATCAAAATCAAGGTGGCAGCGCCAGTAGTGCCTGTGTGAAGCTAAGGAAGAGTATCTTATTAGGAACAAATCCACCGCCAGCCCACCTTCTGGATAGTCTACGTGTGTAAGTGAAATTGCCTTCCATTTAACCATTTCGTCGTCTCGAAATTCCGGGAGGTCTGCATTCGCGGAAGCACCTGCACTTGCGGAAGCCATATTACGGCAACGTGACACGCATGCGCTTGTTGATATTATAATCGGTTTTGTGATTGGTCAGTTGAAAAAAATAGAAAGTTCTCAAAGTTGTAAACCAAATTACTTCTGTGCATGTGATTGCTACGATCAATGTATGGTTGAGTTTTTAAATATAATTTTTCTCACTTCCCACCCTTTAAAAATGAGTAAATATACCCTAAAACAATCATTTAACACTGTAGAGATTGTAACACTGATTTTGATTGGATTGTATTTTTAGCGAAAAGCGGAAGTTGACAGCCATGTCTGCCACGAGAAAAGCACATGCGTTAAGCTTCAAAGTTTTAGCGGAGTGTTCAACCACTAAGGCAAGAGTAAGTAAGCTAATTCTGCCACATCATGAAGTGGATACCCCCGTGTTTATGCCGGTCGGGACACAGGGTACTTTGAAGGCGATGTTACCAGATCAGTTAGAAGAAATGGACTGTCAAATTATTCTTGGCAATACCTACCACCTAGGGCACAGACCGGTAATAATAATAATAATTATAATAATTCATTTGTTTAAAAATTGCTTTACACACGTGTCTCTTATGAAAAAAACACTGGGTAAATAAGATTTGATTGAACATGATTTATATTAAAATATTCAGAGCTGTGCACTACAACTTAATATTGTTTTTTTGGTGTAAAATTAAAATCAAGTATCCCGACTTGGTTGAGTTTAACTGGCACTATCACTTTAAAATCTATCAGCCAATTCTGTACTTGATGGAAGAAGTACATGGCCACGATTTGCTGATATCATCTTAAAATTCTTTATTTCATGAAACTGTATATTTTGCACTTTAAAACTACTTGTTGAATATAGTTTCTTTTTGTATCATGTCTAATGTACTATATTTGATTGGTTTTGTATTATCATTCATAGGGTCCAGAGTTGCTTGAAAAGGCAGGAGGTCTACATAAGTTTATGAACTGGAACCGAAACTTGCTCACGGTAAGCAACAAGATGTCGCTTGTTTACATATAACTTGAACCTGGAGAAACACATACAAAATTGATTCAAATAATTAAAAAAGAGTGGGATTTGTAAATTGCATTTCATTGTAGTTGAAGTAAAGTAGAATAGTTGTAATTATGTTCCACAAAATGAATAAATATTTCTTCCCAATTTCAGGACAGCGGAGGTTTTCAGATGGTATCTTTATTAAAGCTGGCGGAGATCACAGAAGAAGGCGTAAAGTTTGAGTCACCACATGATGGCTCTACAATGATGCTAACTCCAGAAAAATCTATTGAAATACAGAATTCCATTGGTTAGTTGTTAAACACTTTGCAGCGTCTGTTCAGACTTGGTCTTTTTTTTTATTTTTTACATTGTACCACTACTGCTAGGTACTATAATAACACTAATATATTGACTTAATAGAGGTCTAAAATTCTACAAAAGGTATAATTATAATATCAGATAATACTATCATCTTAAGTTAAAACAAAACTTAAGTTAAAAAGCACAAAAGTTCCAGGCAGAAGTTTACCTTTTGTGTTCCAGGTGCTGACATAATCATGCAGTTAGATGATGTGGTTCACAGTACCACTACAGGACCTAGAGTGGAGGAAGCCATGTGGAGGTTTGTACATCACCGAGGGTATTCAGAACAAGTTGATTTGCCAACTAACACCCCATTTCCATAGATTTTTAGATCAATCTATCCCTGTGGGGCGTCTCACTAGATTACTGTCAGCTTGGCTGGTTAAGCGTCTGTCCCGCCTACTAAAAGCTGTAAGGGGGTAATTAACTATGGTGCCCGCTCGGCTGACTGCAATTTAGCGTGAACCCCCAGGGAGTTAGGTCGATCTAAATCTTAATCTTTAGATCGATCTAAATCTCTGGGAAAGCGCCCTAAAAGATCAGCGAATGAGATATGGCCGACCCACATAAAAGCAGAGCCAACTAATCTGCTGATGGTCTCCCCGCCTCTGCACAGATGAAATCACAGCTCTGAGGTTTAATTGCTAGACCCATGCAGGGACGGTGCATGTGGAGGCGGGGAGACCATCAGTGGATTAGGGTGCTTTCCCAGAGATTTAGATCGATCTAAAGATTAAAATTTAGATCGACCTAACTCCCTGGGGGTTCACGCTAAATTGCAGTCAGCCGAGCGGGCACCATAGTTAATTACCCCCTTACAGCTTTTAGTAGGCGGGACAGACGCTTAAACCAGCCAAGCTGACAGTAATCTAGTGAGACTCCCCACAGGGATAGATCGATCTAAAAATCTATGGAAATGGGGTGTTAGTAGGCTCTGCTTTCATGTACCGGTAGGTCAGCCATATTTTATCCACAGATCTGTTAGTCTGCAGATCAACTTGTTCTGAATGTCCTCATACACTGTACTATACACTGTACTATACACTGTACTATAACAGCATAAATGACCAGAGCTTAGCTATTTATATATTGGTACGTTGCTACAGAGTCCATATATGGCATTGGTACAGAGTTGCTAGATTGGTACAATATTGGTACTCTATTTAATGTAGCATTTAAAAGGCATGTAAATAAAACCTAACATACATGTAATGTTGTAATTTTACCTGTGCAAGCTAACTCCATTTATCTTAATATTTGAGAGTAACACTGTTGCAACAGACTTATATACTAAAAATTCATTTGTGAAACTGCACTTAGGAGATCTGAAATGGACTTACTGAGGTAATTTTTATTTCAGAACTATCCGTTGGTTGGATCGTTGCTTAAAGGCACACGGCAGACCTCATGACCAAAGTATCTTTCCTATTGTACAAGGCGGATTGGATGCTGAGCTGAGGAAGAAATGTGCTCAGGGTAAAGTGATATATTGTTTAATTTTGGTAAATAACTAGATATAAGTATTATTGTAGCTCATTTGTCAGTATGTACTGACAAAAAATGTACAGATGCATATATATATATATATATATATATATATATATATAGTCAAGAAGATGGCGATAGCTAATAATTTTAGAACAAGACAAGATGTTGTAGCATTTGCTATTTGATTATTTCAGAGCTAACAAAGCGAGATGTCTCAGGGTTTGCTATTGGAGGACTCAGTGGAGGGGAAGAAAAGAGTCAGTTCTGGCGGATGGTCTCTCTGTCCACTGACCATCTGCCCCTGGACAAGCCAAGATATCTCATGGGAGTGGGGTAAGGCACTCAGTGGTCAGAAAATGACCTTTTTTTCTGATATAGGTTTAATTATAGTGCACAGTACTAAAAGCTTCCCTATAAACTGAAATCATTAGATAAAAGGTTTTGGCTATTTGATTTTAGGTATAGACCAAGAACATAAGTGAAACTTCAGAAACATGGATATGTGAATTTCCCATTGACATTTCATCTTGAATTTTACTTTTTTTTAAAATTTAATTTAATTTTATTATTATTATTATTTTTATTTTATTTATTTATTTATTTTTTTTTTTGCAAGCTGACATCTTGAATTCTTGAATGTATTTTTTCTTGATAACAGACAGTCTGTTGCACAGTGATAGGTTTGACAGTCATTTTTATTTTTCATTATTTTTTTGACTATTTAAAAGTCATGAAACTAAGGACATTCTGCTTGTGTTCCAGATTTGCCGTTGACCTGGTGGTTTGCTGTGCATTAGGATGTGATATGTTTGATTGTGTATATCCTACAAGAACTGCAGTGAGTATAATATTCTTGAAATATTTCATTGATTTTCTCGAAATATTCACGATAAGGAATAACAGCAAAATACTTTATATTTTATTAGGTTATATTATGTTATGTTATGTTGTGCTATGTTATGTTATGTTACATTATGTTATTTTATTTTATTTTATTTTATTTTATTTTACATAAAAAGCTTATTATTTTCACATTACAGAGGTTTGGAACAGCGTTAGTTCCCACAGGCCTGCTGAACTTGAAATTAGAGAAATTCTCCCAGGACTTCCGCCCCATAGATGAGAACTGTGGGTGTTCCACGTGTTCACAGTACACTCGTAGCTACCTCCACACTATCGCTGGACATAAACCAGTGGCGGCCCAGTTGATTACTGTCCACAATGTGAAATATCAGGTTAGTTAGAGGAGAGGGGGGGAGGAGGGGGGGGGGCAGCACCATACATTTACAGGAGTTAGACGAAGACTTGAGTTAGGCTACCCTCTACCAGTGCCACAGAATTGATTTTTCACCAGATATTCACAGATATTTACAGATATCATGGCACATTTCTCCACATTTCTCCCTGTTGGAGAAAGTGCACAATATTAATCTGCAGCCTGGTAGAGGGTAGAGTTACGCAATGTTCACAAACTTCAGTTTATACCTAAGAAAAACATTTCTTCCACAAGATTTCATGATCTGTTCATTCAACTATATGTCTTCTTTTCAGTTAAACCTTATGAGAGGGATAAGAAAAAGCATCATGGAGAACAGTTTTCCAAAGTTTGTTCAGGACTTCATGTCAGCTTTGTTCCCCAGTAAAGACTATCCTGAGTGGGCCGTGGAAGCCTTGGCGTCAGTCAATGTCACACTTAGGTGACACATTCTATAAGATCAGATCTCATCAGGAAATATGGGCTGTGTGTCATATTGCCTACAGTGCTGCCATCTGGTGAATTTAACTCGGACTAGAACAGAAACAAAACAAATGGTCCAATGACGGCCAAGCAGGCATTTGGCCGGTAGCATAAAAGAGGGGATGTTTTAAAAAATATTTTAAAAAAAAGCGAACCTTTTCAGTCCTTTTGCTGACCCAACATGAGAAATGGCGTAGAAAATAATTTATATTTTGAGTCATAAAAATACATCCACTGGTCATTATCATAAAATTACCGTTATAATAACGGCTTTTATATCAATTTGTGTTGTTATATTTATTTATGTATTAAAACAATTTCTGATATTTCATTTGGTTTTGAGTGAAAATCTTAAAAGCCTCTTCTTGTACTCGGAAATTAAAATGCGCTAGTAGAGCTCTGCGTCATTCATTTTCTCTACCACATTCCGGTGTCCACGTTGCGTGTAACGGATATACTCTTATGCATCTTAACTTCCCTTTCCATGTGAAAAAAGGATTTGTTAGCCGAAAAATTATGTCATTATAAATTTTTATATACATGCAGCATTTTGTTCAAACATGACAATTTTGCATTGCTTTCGGCAAAAGGGGAGTTAACATTATCAACAAATTTGAGTCGATACATTTGAGGACACGATTTCATAATATTCGTCTCTTCTGTTTATCTCGAGATTTGTTATGTTGAGGCAAGCTTGAAAATAAAAATTTGATAAAAGTAGGGAGGGGATTTACTGATAAAGAAAAAAGACTTAAGAAACTGCCCTGCGTAACGCACTTGTAATCCCTAGTAATATTGAAGTCACAACAACGTCATACCAGTCGGTTTTGTTTTTCTCTGTCGCAGTATGGAATCTCCTATATTTGGGACAATAAAGAAATATGGTATATGAAAGATACCCTCTCACTGTTCTACTTATCTTCTACAAGTGTGAAAATATATCTAGGTTGACGCACAATCGTTCGAGGATTATTTTCAGAGTGATTATTTATAGTTTTATCATTTGTCTGATATCTCGTCCCGCTCTTATCACGAGTCATGTGCCTTGTCTTAACTCTTCGTATGTACAGAGTGTCTAGAAATGTATGTTTTTACACAATTCTTACAAAATATTTAAAACTATCTCACTGACAAAAATTTTTGAATATAAACCTTGGTATTTTACAAAGAATCGATGGTTCACAATCCAAGGCATTGTTGAACCCTTTAAGACGACAGGAGGAATTTTCTTTTGGTCTAAATCACTCGGAATTTATGGAATAATTTCCCGCAAAAAAATCTTGTTTTGTAAGGTGACAGAGCAGACTTGTTTGAGAAAGATTCCCTTATAATCACGAGGGTATGGATATTTATTCGTAAAGCAATACCCAAGAGAGAGAGAGAGAGAGCGTAGACAGCATATTCTGGTAATCACCGCGTTTGAAATTGTAATTGGACTATATGATAGTTTTCTTCAAAGGCCTTTTCTACACAAGTGCTGTACATGAATGCAGACGCCGAAAGCGTTTCTGAGAAACTGAAAACAAGGACCATTTGGCGTTTTAATTCTTTTAGCCAAAGCTCTTCACTAATAACTTTACTGCAGCATATTAGTGCGTTTATGCCAGATATGACTGTCATTTAATGTTCCTTTGATACTACAGGGGGAAACAGATAAACTCCACGTGATAAAAATGAATTAATAAATAAAAAAAGACAGAAAGTAAGACAGTACGTAAGTAAGTAAACAATAAAGAAAGAAGCCGAAACTGCAATGCTGACAATGTGTACTTAAAGACATCCTCCATAGTGTTTTAGCACCTGTCTTCAGCACGAACACCTTGGGTGAGACAAATCTGCAGGTTTGACACTTCCATAATTAATGACGCAGATTCAAGCAGACATATTCATGTTTGGCACGCTATACCAATATTGCAGACGATTTCTTTCCTGTTATATCACCTTCGAAGTTGCTTCAGATCACAACTTGAGCACGGTATTTGTTGGAAAAGGAGAGGCGGGATTAAGAGAGAGCAAGAGAGAAACAGAAAGAGAGAGAGGGAGAGAGTGTGTGATTCTCCTTCTAGATCTGTTTACAAAAGCCAGCGTTTTCGCGTGCTTTTGCTGAAGTGAATTTTCCATAATGTTTTCATTAGATAATTCTCGAAACTAAACGTGACTTCCTACTCATCGACTTTCCTGTAACTTAACAAGACGGCAATTAAATATTTATAAAATTTATAAGATGAAAAAGTTCCATTCAATAAATTAGAAATGTAACTTGACGTGACATTTAGAATTAAATGAGTTGGCTTACCTAAAAAGTATAACATTTTCCCTCGTGCAAGTAAATTGTATAACTGTAAACAAAAAATAAAATTGTTTTTCTTTTCTTGAATAAAATAGGCCATAACATTTTAGACTTGTACCAAGCAACTCTAGCTTTTATTTTTTAATAGAAGTTAATTTTCTTATTTAGCTTTCCTTTTGACGAAATGAGGTTCTGGTCGTTCATGATGTATATTCGTCAGACTTAATTAATTTTTCTCTTTTTGTAATATCCGTGTTGACTTTTTGAGAACCAGGATTTCAATTTCGAATGTGTCAACGGCATTCGTACCTTACGAGCAAGTAATCAGAATTAAGTTACATAATGAAAGCAGTTTATTCATTTTCAAACAAGCCTTGCAGGAAAAAAATGAAACTGATTTTTGCATTGAATTTTTATACTGTATTCTCCTTGCTTATTAAAAAAAAGGGGGGCGTGAAAACTTCACGTAAAAATTCAAGAAAATTCTAAAACACGAAATTTATAATTTAGAAAAACTAGATATTCAAACAATCAGACAAACAAATTAACAATGAAAGACAACGCGTGGAAAAATAGCAAATAAAAATTTACTTGTCTTAATACGATAAGTTTAACAATTATTTCAAACATTGCTTTAAAAATGATAATTGTAATTCGTGTAAGAACAGATATCAACATGTATCAAATAAGAAATTCGAATTAGATAAGAGGAAAATACATTTGGGGGGGGGGGGGGGGGGTGAAAAATGAAATTGTGAAAATGGGCAACTCGGAGAGCGGTTCTAAAATGAAATTATGAAAATTGCCAATCTGGAAGAGAACAAATGAATAATGACGATCCAAAAAAATCGACTTTAACCTAGAACATTGTATTCAAGGGAAGGGTTTTGAAACATAGGTGACAAAATCTTACCAAATGAGTCACATCAGTTCAAATTATGTCGAACGTAACAGGTCTTATTTTTTTTACACAATTTTTTTATCATAGAATTGACTTGATGGTAAAAGGGACAAGAATTGATTTGATTTTCTTGATTGAAAATGCTATATATAGTGAAATGTGAAAAGTGAAAGGATAATTTCGTAATGACACTTTTTTACTTTTATTTTTCCATCATTTTTTTTTTTTTTTTTTTGAGTTGATCCTTTAGAAGGAGAAGCGTGTGTTATTAATTTTATTATCATTAAGTCCGGAAAACTGCACATTACGTTCTCCGGCAGAGGGTTGTTTTGTTTTCAATATTCACAACGCTACTGAAACTGAGAGCGTGCTTCATTAATCAACTTCTTCACCGCAAACGGTGCTTTGACGTTGAAACCCGATCGCTTTCAATTTACTCCCAGCTGCAAATAACAATGCGTTTTCCCCTCTTACTTAGCACTGCGGATAGCGTTCTAAAGGTGTGAAGTGTCGTGATCTTTAACATCTTAATCTCACTGGAGGGACAGATCGCTGAGCGACATCCCACCCTGAGCATGCGCACTGTGATTTATAAGCCTTTAAGTTTACAGGGTCAACTATGAATATTGAACACCGGTCCCCTCCTCTGCGGCGAATGATCTTCGACGGACGCTGCTCCAAGACGCTATTTAGTCCACCCCGGTGACAGTGTTTTGTCACAGGGACGGAGACTATTACGGTGACACTAGCTATACTGCAGCCTGGCCGTAAAGCCGGGTTGAAAGCTGTCATACAACAACCGTGCTGTCATTGCGATAAAAACACGCGTGATAGAACTATAGGATCACTTCTCGTAGAAGAAGATAGCCTCCTCGCTGTATCACTTACTGTCGGCGGCGAACAGAAGAAAAGGATTTACCCAGCCACCGACAGCCTGACTATGGACCCAAACTGCAATGTCTTACCTGCGAACCACGAGTCCAGGGCCTATGATCACGTAAACACAGGTAAGACAAAATGATTAACTAACCTCCTCAACTGAATCACAGCTGACATATTGTGGGAAGATAAAAATGAAACTAAATTATGAAAAAAATGTGAATCGCCTAACCTGGGTGGATTTGATATCGAAACTGACTGAGGAAAGCTAAGAGAGACGTGCAGTATTAGAGTCTGCGAATGATGCAACGTCGATACCCCCATAAACCAAAGCTGGATCTCTCTACCATATTTTGTTAAAAGTTTAATGATTGAATTTTTTGTAGCAATATACTTTTATACTCTGATACTACGGGGCTGTAAAGAGAACATTTCACTATAATTATTCAAAATTACTGGGATACATGATTGTTAATATAATATTATTCATAAGTATAAAATGAAAAATTTTTTTTTTTACATATTATAAAATCATATTCTAAAAAGGGAACACAAGGTGTTATGTTTGTATACGATATGATATGATTAATAAGTCCACGGTCTTTCAGATCCGATTTATTTATACTTGGGTACCGGGGCAAGCAAACACTCGAAATTCCGGTCTAATTGTTCGGAGGCGTTTTTAAAAGAGCAAGTTACGATAATCGCGAATCTGTCAATACCCGCACAATCTGAGCCTCATGAGACTTCTCTGGCCCGCTAAGCTGTTTATAAGTAAATAAAATTTCAATGGAAAACACAGAAATTACACTGCGATATTCCGACTGATCCGTTTATCGTGTGATTAATTGGTCTTCGCTTTGAAATCCGCGCTGCATTTGATTGTGAGTATTAAAACCACCTTAATAGAAATTACCGCATGATTTGTAACGGTGTTGCCAAGAAGACGTCTGATTATGCTGTCGACTACTGTAGCGTTCTTAGCCTTTTATGTCGAGGAGCTCGGAGAAGGTACACCTTTCTTTGGTCAGTTAACGTCGGCATGTCGAAATTTTGATACGGTAAGTTTTATATATCTTACCCGATGCAGCAAGGTAAAGGATTTTGCATATCTTTGTGATAAAAAGATTTTGGATATCTCAAAATACGATTAGTATTTTTAATGAAAACACTGTTTGGTAGTCTGTTTTGGATACGCGCGACAGTAGTTTCTTGAAGTTTGGATAACGTTGATATCAGCATAAATATAACCACGGACGTTTTATCAACAACATAAAAAAATATGCGTATAAAAACCATGAGTGTGAATTTTAGGAGAAGGGAGTAAAGAACGAGGGAGGGCGTACATTTTGTAGGTGCAAGTTTGGATGATATTTTCATCTTTTTCAGTGCGATGCTTATTTTTCATCCAGTTAACAATGAGAATTTTAAAATTAAACCGAAAGCGTTTCAAAGCCAAGCCAAGCAATGCAATATTTATAGGGGCGCTTCTTGTAATTTAGTTTATCTCTGTGTGATTTAGCACCTCCGCGATTTTTGGTTTGTTTTCTCTCGCACTCTGTCGTTTTCTTCTCTTCGGTGACACCTGCGTTCCTCGCAGTGCAGAACGAGTAGCGACTTTAGTGAGATTTGTAACAGTCGAGTGGTTAATTATAGAGATCACTTAAGAACTTTGAGCATTCCAAGCTCTCTCCCCCTTCTCTCTCTCTCTCTTCATACACCTGGCCCCGCACAGGTGTGCCTAATTCTAGAAATACAGGTTCAGGGCTCGTGATAGACAACACGCAAGACTGTTGCCAAGTCCCTATGAACCAGGCCTATAATAATATCAAATTAAAAACAATTATTTATTTCGTCTTACTCGGTAGAAAATGTCTGTTATAATTCTGAAATATGTTTTCATGCCAAGCGAATTTAAAATTTAGAAAAAAAGGTTAAAAATGCATGGCGAATTTAGCTAATATAATTCTTGAAAAAAAAACGCATTATTGCTATCAGAATTATTGACTCATAAATTTCTTTTTCTCTATATGTTGTTCACAGGCGATGAACAACTATGTTAACATCTATTTTGTGTGCATATCTGTAAGATTATTTGACTTATCTTTGCTCATTAATAAGTGGCTTACTGCACCTATAAAAAGAAGATGGAATGGAGTCAGCCAATTTCATCTTGCAAAAATGAAAGTGATTTCAATTATTACAATGTACATGTATACGGCGGTTAATAAAACTGTTGACTTTGAGCAAAGCGCACGTAGTGACAACTGACATGTAAGACGATGCATCGGGCAGTCTGAGTTGCATAATACAATAATTCCTTTTCACTGAATATAGAGAACGTTGAACATCACAGCGGACGCCAACCAAAAGTCTAAAGCTACTGCCAGCCGGTCTGCATGTCTGAACAAAGAGTGTTACGTTTGTTACATCAGAAGTTTTAAAACTGTTTTCTGCGCCTTGCCCAGATTCTTGACCGATCTGCTGTAAATATTCAAAATAAATAGAATATATTTGGTTTTAGACCGCATATTTCTGCTCTGATTGCAGTTGTGGATGATCACTGACCAGAGACTGAAAAAGCTGATAATTGATTTGACTTTATGAAGACTATAATATATTACATTTACATCTTTTTTTTTTTTTGAAGACCATTATATATTACATTTACATAAAATATGTCAGTAGCTTTCATAATTCTTCTATCTTTTTCTTAATTGCTAGTTTTAGAATAAATTTCATTTAAACAACTTTAGAAATAGCTTTAACTTCTCATAACCTTATGCGCAAGGATAAACGCGTTAATATGTAATGAGATAAAAAGATTATTTACTGTTGATATTATTCCGTATTATTCAGTGCATTTATATTTGATAGAATTCAATCGAGGTTTTTAATCAGACAAAGGTTATCTTTGTATGTAAGGCGCGTGTCGTTATCGGGTAGAGAAATCCGTTAAGGGGAGACAATTTTGATTTTAAAAATATATTGACCTGAAAAATGTAAGTTTATTTCGTGTGCAGCTTTTTCTTCTTCTTTTTTTTACGACAAAAGATAATTCATTTATTGCATTGTAGCCGGTGAATCGATTTTATGAAGTGATTCAAAAACAAAGCAAAATTTCAAACTTTTAATTATTTCTGTTCATTGTTCAGTCCTCGCCATTGAAACGCTATCACGCAGATTTCTTTCAGTTGTTGCCCAGTCATCCAAGGTCTCTACTCTCAGAAAGTGAACTGTCGCAGCATTTAATTTGAAATCTACGAGACGCAATTGAGCAAGACTAAGTGGATTTCGCCCGGTGATTTTTTCCTATGCTGGCTGTGATTTCCCCAATAGTAGTAAGCGTGTGGAGAGCCTAGTTCACGTTGTAGTAAGCGTTGGGATTCATTAAACTCCGATTAAAATGTCACCATTAGAAAACTTGAATGACCGAACCTGATTTTTTTTTGTTTTTTGAGAGGTACTCTTTATTTCATGGTAATGGTACAATTTATACAAGTGATTGAATTTCGATATTTCTTTTTTTTTACTGAAATATAATTTATGAGTTTTATACTGGTGTTGCTACGTTGGTGTTTTAATGGCATTTCTCTTTGGTAAAAATGGATGACTTTTTCGCTTATTTTCTTGTAAAATTGTGTGTGTTGGTTTGCAAAGTTAAAGATGACACCGGCCATTCTTTTTCTTCGAAAATATTCGAATTCATTATCGGTTTCTCTCCCACTTTTCACTGAAACGCGCATATTTTTTCTTGTAAAAAGGAATTGAATGAGGAAATAAAGGACCAGGTATTATATACAATTTTTGAAAATTATGATACATATGGTTAAATTTGGATAAGGATGCCAGTTTATTCTCTTTACTCGAATACATCCGTTCAAGCCCTCCAAATCCAGGTTAACGCTTCGCGTTTCATTTCAGAGTCTCTGGTGTTCGCAAAGCTGCTGCTTCTAATAATCAGAAGCTCAAGGATCTTTTGTCTTCTTACAAACGCACGGTCGCCTGCGTTTTGATTAAAGGCAGTGTTATATAACGTGTCGTGTGCGCGGAAGCTAAAAGTTGTTTTAATGATTAATAAGTTCAAAGAAAACGCAGACGACTTTGTTGTTTCCACTTGCGGCAGGCTTAGGCGAAACCTCTGAAGAATAGAATGACGGTAGAATGACAAAAAATAAATAAAATAAAATAACATTGTTTGCCTCTTCTAGGGTCAATGTAAGTTTGCAAAAAATGCAAGTTTTTTTTTCATTATGACCTAAGATACCACTCCCCAAATATCGGTTAAAAAAGTTAACAATATAATATAATATAATATAATATAATATAATATAAATGATAAAGCTTCTTTTTTTGTCATTTAATATATGACACACTTTTGTTATAATTGATTTGTTCATTTTTTCCCTCTTTCAACTTCCGACTGGAGAAAGAGGGCACATTTCCACGAATTCTAAGCAACACATCGTTCTCCGTCAGTTATAGCGTTTACATATTGCCTTTTTTTAATAGAAAAGAGAGGGGGAAACATTTGCACGAAATCGTCTTGCCTGTTACGTCACTGTTCTGGTGGTGACTGTGACCGGTTTCAAATTTTCATTATCTTTGAGCGAAATATGAGTAAAGTCACATTTGAGACGCGAGATAATGTTTTAACACAAAGGAGATTAACCAAAAAGGAAACATCTTTTTTCTCCTTTGTATCTTAATTTCCGGTTTTCAAATTCGAAGGTCGAACGACAAATCTTAACATATTTTATACTTTTAGCTCAGTAAACTGAAAGTTAACCATAACCTGCGCAAAGTTTTTCTCTCAATCTTTTCCCCCTATTAAAAGAAGCATTCCACTTGTTTAAAAAATAGAAAAATATGAATTGAAAAGATAAGCTGAAGGCGACACCGGCCCCCCACCACAGTATGTACTGGTACAAGTACAGGTGTGCGCAGAATTTTTGCCAAGTTTGAGACCAGATTTGGGTCAAGACACGTAACATTTGTCATCGTAAACAATTGTATCTCCTAAATCCGGTTAGTTGTATCGAAATCCCTCTAAATCTGTCTCAAGTCGTGAATTGTCAAACAGACTTCAAACGTTGTTCTGGAGATCCGAGGTCGGCATGGCAACTGCAAGTAATGGGGAAGACGCCCGATGACTCGAGATGTATATCACTAGCATATTTGTATCCAATACTTGTAAAATCAGAGGTTAGTACGTGACCAGTGCAGTGCATTGTAATAGTTTCTTGAGAATCAAGCAAATAGATGTCCCCCAAACTGAAAAGAATCAACGCAAAAGAGGATAGATTTGTGTTTGCTTATTAATCAGCTGATTGAAGACTGCAATAACATGTGCTGACAAGAGACAGGCCTTATTTTAATTTAGATCATGTCAAGTTGCTAATTAAATCAAGTCCAATGCGTGCTAGACTTAAAAGCTTTCATAATTGATTACACGTCTTCGTAGTTTTTACGCTGAAAGCATTTAAAGCATTTAAACGTAGGGACATTCATGGATTGCAATGTTTATTAGCGCTATGCTTATAAAACTCGAATTTTAATCAGTGGATTTAAACATAAGGCGAGTGTTAGGAATGAGTAACCCCCACCCACACACACACGGAGAGAAAGAGAGAGGCACACACAAGTACACATGCAGTAGATAATTGTTTATGTCAAGGCCAACTCCCGGCCTCATGGACCTATCTGTCACCATGTTTATTAAGGACAACAATTAAAAATGCAATACTTAACCGATCGTCCGAAAATCATATTGAAATACGTAAGTATGAACGCATAAGGTTAACAACATTGTGTTGATTTTATTTTGCAATTCGTTAAGCTAGCGTTGATTATAAATGGCCGACATTGAATTATTCCTGTGAACATTTGGAGACTGGTTTGTCTTAATTTCCATAATGCCTGCGTCTGTCCTGTATGTATCTGATAGAAAATCGGATCCCTTGAATATGCATTCTATTCAATTTATTATAAAAATGGCGGAAGCGCTGAAGAGGGCCAGTCACCTGCCGCCGCCTTTCCTTGGTTTCCGGGTGATCTTCAAGATTTCCTGGTTGAAATCATGGCTGAAAATCATTTTCTTGTTCTCGCCCGTTTTGCAACAGAAATAAGTTGAATTATCTCCTTAAAATCGAGTCCGCCTGGTGACCTTTTGTTTAACCCTATTGACAGAAACAGGTTATGGCCACAGTGACATCTGCTTCTGGAAGGTTTTGCTGGTGATTGGAAACAAGAAAACTGTTTTTATCTATTTACTTCAGTTTTGAGTTAATCCCGTTCTCTTGTGTTTTTTCCTGATAGTTCAACACTCAGGCATATTAGGATTAAATCTCATCACGCTTCTATCGATATTATCTGGTTTCTCTATCAAGAAAAAAACCAGTGACACATTAAACGCTGTAGGAAAACAATGTACAGAAGGATGGAAGATTAATAAAATTATTAATTAAGCTCAACGACATGTACATGCGGAAATTCGTTGCAGAGAGATGATGGTAACAGCGCTTCAGCCTTTAACGTGGCCAGAAACACTCACTAATTGATACATTGAATTTGTATTTATCTCTGGTTTTATCATTTTTTTTTTCATTTCCTTTTTATTCAGAGAAAAAGCTCACGCTTTTTATGTTTGCTAAAAGATATTTGTCTTTTATTAAAATTTTTCGCTTTAATTCCCTCGTTGAATGGGGGAAATAATTGAGAGCGAATTACGATTTTGGATACTGTTTGTATACTTAAATCTCAATCCTAACTCTGGCCCATATATGACGCAGAACTTTCGGTAGTACATATACCGTCGAAAAAGAATTTCAGTATACCGTGTACAAGTGTGCAAGTCGAGATCTTTTGGTTTCGTCTTTAATTTTCAACATCATAGAAATACTACTTTCTACTGTGGTTGTTTTTGGCATTTTTTTTTAAAAACGATTGAAAATAATTCATTTGTTATTATATTATTATTTTTTAGGAAATCTCATTTCAAATTCTCCGACCTCAAAGAAGCTCGAGGTGTGCACCGGCTGTCAGCGAGCCATAGAGGATAGGTTCTTCTTGAAAGTAATGGCGAACACGTGGCACGAGCAATGTCTTCAATGCTGTGTGTGTCGTCTGCCTCTCACCCAATCTTGTTTCTTCAAAGATATGAAACTCTACTGCAAGATGGATTATGACAAGTAAGTGGAGCAGAAATAAGGAAAATTTTTCAACGGTTTTTGAGGCCTGTCATGCAAGGCGTCGACTAGATAATGTACAGCCACTTTTTGTCAGCTGTATTATTGCTTTTCCTATATTTTTCATTGCCATTAGACACCAATAATGTTTTCGTTTAATTGCTCTCTCTATATATTGTGTTTGATTGCACTCTGTTAGAACGAAATACCACAATAATTTGTCTCAAAAGATGACATGAAATCAAATATACTTCATCACGCATGCCCCGATAACTATTATAATCCAAAGAGCAATATAAAATATATTTTAGCTTTGTCCAATTGATAAGTCATATATATTATTCTATAACTTTTCTCTATCCATAATTCTCAATTGATGAAAAAATGTTCCGACTGGAATCTAAGTTGGTTCGAGAAATATCAGTAGGCCTAATTGTTATGAATTGGAAGGAAAATATAGGAAGAAATCTTCCCTTATTCTAAGACATGTCCTAATTCAAATTCATATAGTTTTTGAAATTGCTTAATATTTTTATTTTCAATGAAACCAAAAGAGAACGTAACATCCCAAAGAACACTTAACATTCGGCCTGAATGTAAAAACACTTTTTAAGAAGCGACACAGTCGTGTTTCAGCACAAACAGAGGTGAATATTTAAGTCTAAATCCAATGACATTAAAATATGCGTCCTAGATATTTCCACGGGTTACTGTATGTCTCCTTCGACTGTGATGAACAGGTCATGTTTTATCGTAATGACTGTTCTATTGCTTCTTTAAAATCCACCTTCACCCCTTAGCATCACAAACATTTGCACTGCTTTGAATTTTATGACCATTACCAGATGGATGGCGAGTATTTTATTGCACTGCTGCAAAGTCGAGGGAGATAACATTATGGTGCTGCTATTGTTTTTGTACGATTTATGAGATTGTTGATAAAAGTGTTGAACATAAATAAAGGAGTTGACAGCTGCTAGTGTTGGAACAGCGCTCGGCAAACAGTGCGGTTTTACAACTGTTTGAGTGAGTGAGAGTTCGATACTCCTTTCTTCTCTCTCTCTCTCTCTCTCTTTCTCTCTCTTAGACACACAATTAGAAAGAGAGAGAGGGAGAGACACGCGCTCTCTCTTTCTATCTGTCTCTTCACTCCTCTCCCATATACAGCATTTATTAAAAATGACCATGTTAGTTTTGCGCCTTATATATTTCAGGTATGATATCTGAGCAATAACATATGCTCTTTTTTGTCTAATGGAAAAATATCCGAAAAAAAAAATGCAGATAGAAAGATTTAAGTGAATTAATTTTGTAGCGTATGTTTGATATGAACCTGATAGCAAAGCTCATGTATCGAAGGCGAACCGCGTTACCATAACTCAGATAACGTACCCGTAAATAGCGACCGCAGCAAAAAAAAATGAAAAAAAATTTCCACCTCGTATTTCACGGGTGTGTAGGCACCATAGAAAAAAAAAGAGTGAGCACTCGCTAAACTTGTCTGTGACTGGCATTTGGGACAATAGCCCAAGCATTTCTCTCTCTATCGCCTAGCACCGGCGCTTTGACAAGAGAAGAGGCAAGCTCGCCACTTGAACTCAAGGAGCAGAGCGCGGGGACACTTCGTTGAAAAATTGCAGTGCAAACAATACGAATCTGCCGTGCGCAGCTGTCGACCATTGAAAGAAGGCCGAGGCAACATAGGGGGCTTGGGACGGTGTTACATCAAACTTAGTTGTATAGTTTTAGCGTGTATTATTCTATGTCTTTGTTTAAATCGAGAATGTAAGGCAAATTTTATATACGTGTTATTTTTATAATATGTTATTGTCTTTCTTCTTATTATTATAATTTATTTATTATATTTAGCATTGGGTGTGACTGATATCTTAAAGCAATCTTTCTTCTACAGAATTTCTTGTCGTTTCACAACTTCAGCGAAGGTGACGCGATTGATCTTTGTAACACTGAGCTGACATATCTGACGACAGGGCAAAACAACATATGATCAGTTATGAAAGATCGACACAGATTGTGATAATTAATATGAAAACTGTTCATAGAATAAAGTATATAAGGTGTGATGGGCTTGTGAAATATACCTCCGTGTATGAAGCAGGTTTCACCGGCCTCATGTAACACCGTGTCGCAGATATTTGAGGGCACTGAGAACGCCGATGACACTAACAGCCCCCAAGTGGGGCCTCTTAAGCGTCCAGCACCAATGCGTGGTTAGCAAAGATGTGTGTGTATCCTAAGGTCTTCACAAGTAGCGTGTTTGCTGCAAACACTTGGGCGATCACACGCTATAAAGACCGAACACTTACTAAATATCTCCGCATCCCGGGTATTATAACCTATACAAATATGTCCGCTCTAGTGTATTTACCTACACGGGGGATTACAACACTGCAACACAAGGCTTGAGAGAGATAGAAAAAAATTGATACAAAACGCGCCTTCGAGTTAGCAACCATTCGCCACCGCGCGCACCAAGCAAGATCCCACATCCACCGGGATCGTTTAAGAGATTTTAATCTTTGGTAATTAATAAGACGTGGTGCCTTCTAATTATTGATATTCAATAAGTCGGACAACTGGAAACAAGGCGATTCAAGTATGCATGATAACGGCTTATCTTAGGCGCAAGTAGCAGACGATCTAGTGGAGAAGAAAAAAAAGCCACTGTCTAGAACTATGAGAAAGTGAACAGCTGAGATGAAGAGAAAAGAGTAATGTTTTCATGGCCCGAGAATAAAACTTGAACCCTACAACCGATAATTGTAGTAGGTCCCCATTACAATTAATTTCCCTGATAAATGTTTACGACGAAGTGACAGTTGTGATCAATAATTAAGCGCCATCTTTGTCAGGTGAGATTGCCAAGCGTCCTTTTGCCATGTTGAATTACTTCCACATGTAGACGTTTTTAACGTGGATAGGTTAGTTTACATAAAATTAGATAAAAGCACATATGCTATATTTTTTGTTGAGACAAGTGGCAAAAACTGATGTGTAATCATTCCAAAATAATATAGATTTTTACAATAGTGCCAATCATCCTGTAACTATTTCTCTGTCGAGGAATTGTCACCATTAGGTTTTCCCTTTATTTATTTGTAATTCCTCTGCTGAAATTATATCTTCCTCTTCCGCAAAGAAGCAATAGACAATCAGGTCACACGAGTAGAAGCATTCATTGGTGATAAAAAGGGAGCAAATACAGCACAATTTAACATTAAGGAAGAAAATAACATATATACACGAACATCAGTTATCAGACCATAAAATAGCTTTCATTATAAAATCACTTACTGTTTTTTTAATTAAATAATTTCACCGTCTTTGCTATACACTCAATTAAAATAATATTGTGTTCGTCAATTTTGCTCCTATAGATCATTTCCCGAAGAAAGTGAGGGGAAAGACACCGAACATCTGAGTGAAAATAACTCTGATTTTATCTGTTATTGTGAAGAAACTCCTTTTGCAACTGATTGTTTTTATCCCTTTAGATTTTTTAGAATTATCTGGTTTCTGCAGTGCTTTGTTCACTATAAAATGTATACTTTTTAATATCTGTTTTGCAACCAATATAGACATATTATGTCTTTATGTACTAACTGACTTTCTCAATGCAAATCAAAATCTTTTTTTCTAATACTGTTGTTCATCTTTAGTAGTAAAAAAAAAAACGTTAGGATGTTTCACCTGGCTTAAGAGTCTTAATATTAGTGTCCGGGCGATCTTAAATGCTCACCATTATCGTAATATTTTCTGTCCCATTCATTCGGTAATTGAAACGAAACTTGATGGCGATCAATTTCACCAACGCATCCTTTGATCAATTAAAGTTATGTCTGCGCTCACACGCCAACGTAAAATAGGGAAATACTATCATTATCTTGGACTGCTTGCCACACGTCCAAATTATGAGTCGAAAAGCGGCAGCGTTCTCATCATTAATTTTGATATGTTGATAAATTATGATTTCGAGAAAAACAATGGGAGAGTTCAACTAGTGTACGAGTCGGTGAAGTTTCTGCTGTGCCGCAGAAATCAGGCAGACGATTCCGGCGTTTTTGTCCTGTGATTGACTTCCGCCATTTTAAGTACCGTTTTGTTAACTGTTCTTTGTCTGTTTCTTGCCGATTGTTCTTGCCCTACTCACGAGTGCTCTTGACACAAGGGCCTTAATTGAAAATGATTTTATGGTCAATTGGCCACGTGTTATTAGAAAACACAACGTTTTATATTTTGATGGATTAAGACATGTTTAAGGTAATCACTTTCCCAACGTATGGTCGGACGCGTGCGCAATGTATTCATAACCGTTAAATGAATAATTGGGCTTCACAGACAGCAACTTGGGTTCGGGTGAATCACGCAGGAACGGGGAAAGTGCTGGTGCCTGTCCATTCCTCCTTTTACAATCGCAATTTTTGATAAATTTACTAATCACCATTTCAATAGTTATTTACTTCTGCATTCTTTTGTAAAACATCACAGCACAGATATATTTATCATTCACATTTATTTCCTGCAGATATATTTCCACTCGATTCTTTTGTTTTTTATCACCATTTAGATAAATGTGCCGTTTATATTTTTCTTTGATAATCAATCCCGCTTTCTTCCATTGATGAACACGTTATTGATAAATTTGTCAGTGATATCTATTTTTCACAATTTTTAACTTTGCTCTCATATTGATTTTTGTAGTATTGGTTTAAAGCGATAGATTAATCATTTATATTGTACTCGTTCGGCGCACTAGCAGTTTGAATATTAGTCTATGTTAATACTGATACTTTGGCTGTCAATTTTACCCAGTTTAATACTTTATTTTTTATTTGTTTGTGTGTGAGTAATGCTGAACTTGATTTTCGTTTCTTTGGCTGTTTTTACGCAATTCTATTTATCACGAAAAACAGATTAGGCTGTAAAAGTGATATTTATTATACTATTGTCCACTTCACAACATTTTGCCGGGGTTTAATAATTATTTTGGTACATATATCTTACAAGTCTGTGTATTTTTTCCCGTTATTCTTGTCGCGCATTTGTGATATCACAGTTAAGTTAACTATTATTGATCATTCAAGTGATGTGTCTGTCATTTGTAATATGTGCAGTAGTACGCGCTTTACTGAGCTGTTTTTGATGTGTGGGCGTGTGTCTGAGAGAGAGAAAGCGTGCGTGTGTGTGTGTGCGCGCGTGTGTGTGTGTGCGTGTGTGTGCGAGAGAGAGAGAGATATATGAACATTTGTAGTGGGATGAACCTGGGTTGAAGATTTCTTGGGCACTCTCTCAATCCTCTCCCAGGCCAGTTCACATCAAAGTAAAATCTTTCGTCTCTCTTCAATACTACTCATTGTTCGGGAGTTAAAAGTCTTCAGACCCAGGATATCATTATTTTCGAATTTTCGTGAAGGTATGAAACATCTGTAGCCGGCGGGCGGTTAGAATCACACAGCGGCCGGTGTTAACGCACAATGCCGCACAAATTGATCTATTTTACATCGAAAGAGCGGACATTGTCACCTTAAACAGAAAAGCTGAGCTTAGTCAGTGCCTTCTCACTGGAGAGAAGAAAGGGAGCAAAGTTAACTCACCGAAAAGTTATGCGTCTTGCGGTGGTGGGGCCTGATCTTCAATACGTGGACCGTGCCTCGAGCCATGAGAGGAACAATAGCGGGCTGATAGAGTTGCGGGGTTGGACACAGGTGTGAGAGGAAAACATGGGAGTTTTGGTTGGTGTGTGTGTGTGGGGGGGGGGGGGGTGGTGGTGGTGATTTTTTCATATTGAAATATAGAAAACAGGGGAAATGATGAAAAGTTGAGATTAAGAAATGCATGTTCCGTTAGACGGGAGCATCGGAAAGGGTTGGGAGGAGGAAGGATGATTCAATAAAATAATTATAAAATGAAGATGTGAAAATACAGTGTAGATGGCGGTTTCTTAATAAGAAAAAAATCTCAATGGAAAGGATAAGATGGAATACGGAGCGGTAATTGAAAACAACATAATAAAAAAATATGGATATAAATTGGATTTCAAAAGGATGTTCGTTTTCAGTTGTGTAACACAACATACATTGGCGTTTTGCCAAACGTTAAGCGTTGATTGATAGAGAGATGAGGGGAGGGGGTTGGTAGTGTCTCTGCAAAGCAGATCAAAGGAAAATCCCAAGTTAATTTCAATATGGGTAAATCAAACAGAAAATTTTGATGTTGAAATTATTTAGGAGGGGGGGGGGAGGAGACGAAAAAGAAAGCTGTAAAAATCAGTGTCATAATGTCATAGTTTGAAAAGCGCACAGGAGGAGGTTTTCAGTGTATACAAGTAGTATTTGTAAAAAGACAAATATTGTAAAGTATTAGAAAGCTAATATCATTTAAAGAATATGTACTTCATAATTACGTACCGTAACATTTATGGCTCTATGTTAAATTCACATAAAATGTTTTATGGCCGATCTCACTCCATTTTTCAAAAGTTTCTTTTCAAATATTTCCCCACAGTGTTTTTTATTTGATCGTTGTGTAATACAGATTTTTACACGACAAATTATTTATCCTTACATATATTTGAGTCTATACTTATATCCCCGCCATATTTAATAAATGGAGCTTGTTTTCTGCTGGCAAGTTTTAATTTGAAAAATGTTTCACTTCGGGGTTTTCGGCATCAGCAGGTAATTAATACGTGAAGGTTCCAGCCATGAAATACAATAAAGCAAAACTTTATTAATTCAGCTACATACGCCTCTGTATTTAGGCGCCTAATTGCTTTGCGCAATTCGTTACGTAGTCATAACCATACGGGTTTAAAACGCTCACTGCGATGTTTTATCGATTGTTATTTCTCTGATTTAAGAATGAGCGTAACATTTAATTAATTGATAAACGTTGCATTCAAATGGTCAGAGGTCGAGCGCATTTCATTAAAATGATACTGTCTTGTCGTAACCACGAATTAACCCCAGCGTCATAAGGAGCGCGCGTGTGCTATTAATTACTACCTACCGCACGCCTGTCAATAATATTTATTATTGTGCAAGAAAAATTGTAAATACCCCATTGTTTAAGTCTATGTTATTGGATCTCAACTATCTGAAGAGCGGTCAAACAAGAGAACGTTTAATTTGACAAGTAGACAATGTGCAATAAGTATACAGTTTATTAAGAATTTGAAGAATGGACATACATCCGTTACTCCCCAACGTTGCCCGGTCAAGCCATTAACGGCGTTCCGGACATTGGTCCAGCGTGTTTGTCATCGGTCAGTGTATTTGTCTTGTCTCTTGACAAAGATATCGTAAACGTCCTAATACCCATCAAGGGTACACGAATGTGTCAAGTTATTTATTTTGTCTGTTGATAGTTCCCGATACCGTGGAACAATAGGGAAACAGGTGTCAGGAAAGGGTGAAGTGACACTCACAAACACACAGCCACACGCACCATGCACACGCACGCGCTTACGGGCGTAGACACAGACGCGTGAAAGCGCAGACTGCCACGTGCTTACACATGACTGCAAAGGTAAACATGAACATGCGGACACACGGAGCCGCGCAATCACAAGAAAATTTAGTTTTAAAAAATAAAATTATTAATACAGGTGTTGTGGTCAGCGATTTGATCATTGTTAATAAATTACTGATATCTCTCGCCGCTTAGACCGATGTAGCGTTCTAAATTTTCCTCTCATGTGTGGCCATTCTAACCACTTCCTTATATAATCTGCCTTTTTTTTTTTTTTTGGAATCCTTCCATTTAACTCGCACCACCTCACTTAGTCGTTTTGCAGTCGGGTTTTTTATTATTATTATTATTATTATTATTATTATTATTATTATTATTATTATTATTTGTGATTGGAGCTATGATTCTTTTATTTCATAATCACTGCTTGTTGTGATGTTTGTGTGAGTCTGGGCACGTGGGTTGATGTGTATACTTCTTCAATTCTTTAAGCTTTGACTTTTCATGGTCTTTTTTAACAAGCGGACGGCAAAAGAGGGCCCTCAAAGGCAAATTCTTAATTACTTTTCCCAACTTATAAAACTTCAAATTTTGATGAAAAAAAAAATGAAAAGAAGTAGTTTTGCCCTGTAGACAATTTAATCACTTTTTATCACATCTTAATAGGTGGTCATCTTTGAAAAAATGTTTCAATACAATGTTCGCTCGAATATACGGCGGTTCTTTTCTTGTCGTATATTGCAGTAACAGGGCAGACTAACGCTTCATAACGAACAAGATGGCTGGAGAGTTCTCAGCGTCGTTTTAATCCGTCAAGTTTCATTAAGGCCGATAAATTCATACGTTTTTGATTTTTAAATATTTATACCTTTACATAAACAAACCATGTCATGAAAAAAAAAGACTATTTTCTTTACATTATATAATACTGAAAAAAAAAAATAATAGACTTGTTCCTGTAAAGAATAATTTTAATTTTGTTTATAAAATATGGAAAATATTTTGAGACATATAACTCTGGTTAACCAACCAAAATTATTGTTATGTTGCAATAAAATCAATATCATTCATTGAATTTCAATCGGTTTTCACATTTAAATGCGTATCACATGTGTAATAATTGTAGCTAGAGAAGTAAACTATTTCCAAACATGACTTATCGTTGACACAGATAAAAACCGCAAATATTTTGATAATTTTATCACACTTATATTCTACGCATCTTTACTGCGCAAGTCAAAAACAATAGTAAATAGACAGAGCATGGATTGATATGATGGGAAAATTATCTTAAATGACAAAAAGCAGAAAATATGGGGAAGAAGACCATGGTTTAGCGGCATGAAGTAAGCGCCTAAATACATGCTTCTGGCATGCCGTCATGCAGACGGGGTCGCGAAATATCGACGTTTTCATCTAAGTCTGCAAACATCAAAGGACAGAAGAGGAAAATCATAATCGTTTTGCTTCTAATTGGGCCTTGTAATGAATAATGCCAGCGTCAGAGACAAGAACAATTCATAAAATTCCAATTGAAAGCCCCGACATTCAATCTGCGCAATTGGTGATTAGTCGTGATGAATGGGCTCTTCTCGCGGGATGAAAGCCGCAGAGGCAATGCTTTCTTATGTTTGGCTGTGAGTTTACGACGATTTGCCGAGAGAAAAGAAACAACAAAGGTGTGTTTCTTGGAGAAATTATCGCTTCTGAGAAAGCTGTACGCCGCGCAGGACGTGGCAGTTTTCTCGGGGTGCAAAGTGCGGTGTCTTGACAACTTTACAACATCTGAGGAGTTTTTCGTTTCCCGCAAAGTCTCGTATTTTTCTTAACAAATCACTGCATTTTTAATTCATACGTTTGTATTGATAAGATTTATGTCATCTCATTATCTAATAATAATTTGACAATATATGAACAATGCATGACTTTATAACTTGGGATGTCGAGTAAATTTTAGATGACAATCATTCAGTCCCGGTCAAGTTTGGTGCAAGTTAAGAAGCAGAAAATGCGTTCAGTATGGACAATGAGATGTCAAAAACAGGAAATGTAAGATAAGAGCGTATTTTCAAACAAAGGTTTGTTAGCCATTAATTTAACTTGATTGCCTTCATAGTGGACAGAGCAAGAAATAATGTTCTTTAAGGGTGATATATTACCATAGTGCCAGAAATAAAAACGCTTAACATACGATAATGAAAGTATTATGAAACATTTCTAATGTCAAAATGTCTTACATATGCAAACGCTGCCTCAATTTTGTCACGCTGTTGACGGATATTGAGAAATTCGAAAGCTCGATGACGAAATAAAAAGCCAAAAATATGAATATGAAAAGAAAGCGTTATTTCAAAAAGTATTTTAAAAAATAGGAGCAATAATGACTTTTAAAATCCTGGCTTGAAATTAGTTTTGAAAACGGAGGGCCCTGTAGTTATACATTTTCTCTTATATATATATTATATTACAAATGATAAGCCTTAACTATCTAAAGGAAAATTTACTACTTTTAAAACACACACACACACGTTTCCAAGAGAGCTCCGTTTTGAGTGATTATCAAGCAATTATAAATCTGATTTCTCAAGGCAAACCAGGATTTTATTGTTTAATATATGTTCTTTTCAGGTAAAATATATCTCCAAAATACCTTTTTTAAAAACTTCCTGAGGTCTAATACAAGTATCACTTTAGATGTTCCCAGCCAGTACTCACGGCGATCTGTGAAATGTATTTTCATAGTGTCTTTTGATGATCTCTGAAACTACTGGAACTTTTTAACACAAACAAAATTCTTATTGACGAAAGTGGATATAAAACATCTCCGTGGTCATGCTTAACAATCATGGCCACATATTAAACAAATCTTTGGAGACTGCTGTATAGTGTCAGTTGCTGTGTGTTTATAATCATATGTAATTTTTGTCAGTAGCAATGTAAAATACTGAAACACTAATAAATATGAGGTCTTTTACCATATAAAGATATAAATGATAATGAATACACAGCAAATGAAACTACAGCATTCACTTGGAATGATTAAAATCTGCAGTGCGCTTACGACACCCTACGAGAAACAGTGAGCGCATAAAAGGATGGCATTATTAATATACGACGAAAAAGTTAAAACAATGCGCTGTTAGTGTTCGTGAACCATGGGCGGTCATATTCACTCTTATATCCCAACAGAATAATTGTTGTTTTTTTTATCGAATCGCAACGCATGAAAAGAAGTGTAAAGAATTATCGTTTTTTCTGACGCTAAGCGTTTTTTAATAAACGATCAGATTAATGAACTCTCAAAATAATTGTTAACGATGACGTATTTTTTTCTTCCAATAACTTTCTTTCAATAACATGGTTCTTGGTTAAAAGAATTTATGCTAACAAGTAGATGATTACGAAGAACTGACACCTTGGGTTTTTGATAAAATTATTTGAAGTACAATACGCATTGTGACCAAAAAATGACAGAAGAGGATACTTTACCTTAGATTGCAATCATCTATCATTAATAACAGAGGTAAGATGGAAAACATTGTTTTGTTTTGTCACTGGATATCTTAATCATTTATACTTAATTCCAAACTTCTACAAAAGTTTCTAGTAGTAGAAAACCCTCAAACTCCATACATCCCGCTGTGCCATTATTCTTTAATACTAATCGCAATAACTTTCGGATGCTTCATTTCTTTTAATTACCATCCTCTAACAACGTGGCGAAATGATGCGTAGGTGATAATTGTCTTTATGGATACTGATTAAAACTAAGCGTTAGTTTGGTTTAATTATGTCTCCCAATTAATTTATCATAAACGAAGAGTTGGTATTAAGGGGGTCGATGAGAATTCTCCCACCTGCGAGTGTCAGGCTTTAAATCGTTTTTCTTTATCACTCCTTTACACCTTTGGACGGCGAAGGAATTGAAAAATGGTCTTCGGAAGTGCAATCGATATTCATGCCAAGACGCTCCGGGCTGATAAGTTTCGTCTTCGTCACTCCTGACCGCCGTTGCTAAGCGCAGAACAACGGGGACAGAGAGACGAGCCTTCCTCTGTCGAGCCGGGAACACTGTCGATAAAAACTTTATTCTTCTGTTCTTTCATCAAATGAGTAGCTTTATTATGAGGGCGGTACGTCTTGGGAATTTTGCTGTATAGGCTGTTTTAAATTGCTTTGGCAAAACCTTATTTTTTTCGATACGTTTCAAGTCGGATAACACTCACAGAGGTGTGGAAAATTAAACTCATCTTTATACTGATATTATTATATTATGTTGCGCAATGGACTGATATCTTATTTTCATCACTGGCCCAATAAAACGGAAAATTTAAACCAAATTTACAAATGCATACTTAGGGGAAAAACTAAAAAAATCCAACACTTCTGCTATTTAAAGTAACATGCACAGTTTTGAATTTCATTCAGTGAATGCCAAGCATTTTTGTTTTCAAATATGCAGTCAGTACATTTATACTCAACAATTTTTGTTAAATTTCTCTCTGGTTTTCTCTTTGAAATCATATATGCGCGCGCGCGCGCGTGTGTGTGTGTGTGTGAAATTGCATTTATTATTGTATACAGCCATAAGACGGTTTGACGAAGTTGTAAAATTACATTATCATTATTATTATTATTATTATTATTGATTGGCCAAATGTTTATTGATGCCTTTCGCAACTATTTAATCAATAATTCTTATAAATAGACCAATTTTAATACCAGCATTTCTTGATTACAGCCCGTGTGTCATTACATTTGAGAAGACACTTTATATACTAGTCATCCAAATCGAGTAATTAAATAAAATGTCAAAAGCTATTCAATTTGCTAAATAATCAGCAAAGAGTGTTTTCCTTTTCAAGGTCCTGAGCGCAAAAAACGTATAAAAATTTTGAATTGGCAAATTGTGTTTTTTTTTCATGGCCCTGAGTGCAAAAAACGTATCAATATCAAAGCCACCATATCAGTATTTTTCGCTTTTTGATATTATCGCTTCCAGGCAATACGCAAGAGCACAAACAACCACGCGCCATTTGCCAAAGGTTAATGGTTGTTTACACATGTAAAACATGACCGTTTCTAATCTAAATGATTCTCTGTGTAAATCCCAGGATATCTGAGACTGAAGATAAATATGCGGGAGGGTCCTGGATGATACCTTAATGTCTTGGCGTTAGATTAGGTCCATTGAACGCCAGTAGCGACCGTCAACAAACAAGACTTAGGAGCTCCCAGATGCTCAATGTTATCCAGAGAGGGAGGGGAGATAAATTGGATTTCTACAGACGAAGTGATTTGGAGGTCGTGTGAAGTTTCCACCACAGCGCCGCGGAAGATTTACCCTTCATAAATATTCTTGAACATCTTGACAGATAAACTTGACCGTATCTGCGAGTCTATATGCTTTAGGGTGATACACGTGTAACCAAAGTGTCACTTTTTTATGGAGACTTTCATATTAAGATACAAACATTTCAGCTCTATCTTCTTTTTTTTTTACTTTCTAAAGACGTATTCGAAAATTTAAACTCGGTAACCGCAAACACGATCACAAAACCAAATTGATACAGATTGCATTCGAATAGCCTTCATCCAATTAACACTCTACGGTAAACTTCAGGGTTACTAGTTTATCTTATAATGCCTTAAGACAATGCTTGATATCAATGAGCCAATAAATTATAGCCCAGTAATACTACCTTTCAGGATTTGTCAACAAACAAATTATTACGGCAAATACCTTGTTAAGCGGCCTATACCGGCACCTGTACCTGCCGCAAAAGCTGCTATCTAATCGTGACGTATAAGACTGCGTATGGGGCTGATTATGCAGGTCAAAACTCGGGATCTTTTCACACGTTGGTATCTAGTCGAGTGTTGTGATAAAACTGCACTGGGGAACATTATGTCTGTAAATAATATTCAGTGCCAAACATAAGTATATATGTAACTCAATTTCGAGTGATGATATAAGATTGATTTGGATTTGTTCAAAACTTGACTTCTTTAATGCGCGCGTCCTCGTGTCCTCGAGCGTGTTTGTGTGTTACATGTTTATATCGAAATATACTAGTCGACAAAAGTACGTTAGTCTTAGTGAATATCTGCATAAAAGCACGTGTTATTACAGAATTTTAGAAGCACTTGCTATTTTTATTTTGGACTCTGTGAATTTGCCGATGTGATTCATAAGCAGCGCTACCTTGGGGACAGCATTTCTGAATTAAACAAAATGAAGCAACGTGAAACTATCTGATGAACTTTTTTTATTGAAGTGAAGTGATGCATAAAGAAATATTTTTTCAGAAAATTGAGTGTCATCGCCTTCTTTCTGGTGATGAGCTGGTCGGTGTACTTTCAGTGTGATTCTCGCCCAGTTCATAATTATTATTAAGGGTAAGTGTAAGAGGATTATTATTATCAGTCAGACCAGTCAACGACATAAGAAAAAAAGCCACAAGTCATTCGCCGTCATTGGCTGAAGACAGACTACAAAACGTTTTTGAAATATTTAAACAGCGTCTTCCCGACAGAAGCTGAGTATTACTATGGCCTCATCTATGGATGGAGGTAGTTATCATAGTTCATCACTGCGTCTTAGACTCTGCATAACTATTTAAAATGTAAAGAAATTGTGCCAAAGGTAATATCTGGATTGGGCATTGAATTATTTTTCAGATCCCACTAGAAATTGAATATGTAACCGATGATAATGTATACCATTAAGAAAACCATAGACCTACATACGTGGGGAATTCGTCAATAAGTGACACGGATAACACTGTAGCATAAATTTCGTCCCTGTACAGAGCGGAAGAAGATGGTGACAGCTCTAGAAATATATTATTTCGTGTAATCTAATCTTTATCAAATAAAAGCTGGTTTAGGTTTAGTTTGAGACAGGATGAGCGGGTATCTGGGTACATCTCCTCGGGAAGTGAGACCCGGCAAACGCTGCGGCATGCATGCCAATAGGTTTCTTTTTTTGTTCCGTTCGAACACAACACTGATGACAGCAAAGAACACCTTGATAAGATTTTTTGATAAAACTACCTAGACCTTGCCATTTTACCCAGCAGACCAATGCTTTGTAAAGTGGAAGTACTGCGCAGTGGGGAATAAAGAACAGTTTGATCAGATATTAAAAATAACCTGATAGGGCCTTTGGAAGTCCACCCGCGGCCCCGTGGAGGTACCTTGAGAACGCGGGGATAGATCAGACAATAGTGATTGCAGGAGTAGTGAACGATTTCTACGGTGACCAAGGTGTTTCTGACATCCCGTGTGATGGATGGTTACTACAGAGCGGCTCAAATTCCACCCTTTAAGCTCCGTGATTTCAGCTGTTGACTGTCGCTCTGTGCTCCGTTGGAATCTCCCGTTATTGGCACATGAGACTCGTAAGGAGGTGGTACCAGTTGGCAGACTGCCATTGGTTCAAGTTTAATTGTGTAAATGAGTGAAGGAACCTAACCAGGACTGCACATACTATTCAATTATTAACAGTGGACTGTATACCGATCCTCGTTTCCTTCTTTTTTTTTTCTTCAAAACAAATGTCGTCGACTTGGATGTTCAACTTTACTTTTTAATTTTGTTTTGAATGATTGATGATTTTAAAATATCGAACATATAATTAAAAACAAAACAATAGCAAATTCCAGAATTTGAATATGTTACTGTTAGAGAAAGGTAAACATACGCAACATATACCCTAAAGCAAATCTTAACGGAGTGTGAACGATGTTTCGTATTTATAATAATACGAAAAAAACTTCATATAGGTGCATGGTAACAGATAATATTCTTTAGGCGCTGTAGAAACGGATGCAGTGTTTGTTTCTAAATGGAAAATAAAAACAGATATAAATACACTATATTTGCTGAGACAACAGACCGTACACATACCGTACACATATATTTAAAAAAGCAAGGTATCAAATTGGAATATTGTCTGTACGGGACTCCTTTCGGCTCTTTCCCAGTCTGGAACACCACTTGTCAGTCTGTTGACCAAAATAGATAGGCAACTCTGATAAACCCGAAAATAAATAGCGAGCCTGGTATGTAGCGCCTGCCCCTCTGCCTGTCGCCATGGTGTTCGCATGTAGAGAGGGACCAGCTGTTTAGAAATAGGGAGGGCTCAGCGCTCCGCATGAGGCAAATGATGTTGACAAGCAAATAGCGTTCGTCTATCACCGGGTGACTTAAATAGATGCAAATTTTCTTTTTTTATGTATGTTATTTGTTTTTGAGTTCTACAGGTAAAACTGCGTAGGTTACATAAATATGAGAAAAATGAAAAAAATTGAGTTGATTTTACGTGTAGGCCTATATTACATGTATAGTTCAGACACTAGTATGTGTGGACTAATATCGCAAAGATGTAGTCCTAAATAGAATGGTAGTTATAGCTTATATTATAAGGGGGTATAAATGTATTACTATTCGTTCACATTGTCTATTAAATCGCATTTTTGAATTTTTGCTTTAGACGTGTTTGTTTGAGGTAGGAAAATGTAAAGTCGCGTCACATGGAATATTGTGAAAATACCCAAAGAGAAGTTTTAAAAAATGGTGAGATTAATTGCGATAATGGGACAAATCTGACAGTACATGTACACGCTTGATGCCTTCCGTGAGAAATTTTTGTATAAAATTATTTACCAAGTCAGTTTATTATAACTTTTGATTGTAAGGCCATTTTGGTTGGCCTGCGTGTTGGTCTGCAAATGACATAAGACTACTAATAGAATGGCACTAATGGCGCTTCCCGATATAACCTTCTTCCGACCAAAATATGTCAAACCCCGTCAACAAACGCTCACTTACAGGTAAAAGATCGATAGACCTTAATTGAAAAATGATGAGAAACGCACCGGCGAATCATATTTCGAAATCTTGCCTATGCTCGCCCGTGTAGCCAACGTCAGTGTTACATGCCCAGAAGCAGGATAAACCTAAATTTACCTCCACCAATACACATTCTGAACAACCTACGAATACAGCGAGCCCAGGAAAGGGTTTGATAATAAGTAAAATCTTGTGATTTCACCACGGCTTTGTCAGGGAGTTTCCCAAGATTATTATTTTTCACTCTGGCTAATCTTATTGCACCTACTGCCTGTGTGGCAGTAGCATCATTGCGATTATTCATCATTAGGGGGGCCTTCAAACCAAGACGTTCAAAACATGACAACAAACGCTTTGTCCACTTTTGTGTGAGGCTGACTCCATCGAGCACTGAATAACCCCAAAAGACATTTTTGATTTATTTTACTTTCTTTTTTCTTTTCTTTATTTTTTCTTTTATTTGTTTTTTTTTTTTTTGACACACACACACACACACACACACACACACACACACAGAGAGAGAGAGAGAGAGAGAGAGAGAGAGAGAGAGAGAGAGAGAAAGAGGTGACACCATTTATACCTTGAATCTGACTTTTATTCAATTATCTGTCATACCAATAATCAATGTATATTGCTTGTTTTAACAAGTAAGGGGGATTGATTTTTACTACCGTTTGAAACAAGAAGTTAAGCCACCAGGAGAACCAAATAAACATTTAATTATTATCACAATCCATCTCAACGTCAATGCAACCGCCTGTTTCGTTGGGGTGTTTTGGACAAGTCGTTACAGTGAGAACACAAGTTGTTCGATAATTTTACATTTAACACCTCACACATTTTGCTTCATGGCTTCGTTTGAGATTTGCAAAGAGGTTCGATTAAAAAAAAAAGAGTTATGCGGTTAGGCTTTCCTCAAACTTTTACATTCACAAAAAAAAAAAAAAAAAAAAAAAAAAAAAAATTACAATGTCACAGCAATTTCCAAACATTTCAAAGGTATGGAGGCTACTTCATATTATGTTTTCGTCTACAGCAAATATTCCATGCCTGTCCTTGCAACCGGATCACTCGTTAGGCATGAAGCTGAAAAAATTACATAATGTGTCTATACCAGTTAAGCTTAAAGGTTTTCATCCTTTCCCCGCATAGTCATGACAAGCAACTAGTATGGCATCTTTTTCCATAACAAGTATCTGTAAATTGACACTATCATTCAACGTACAAGATAGGAATAGCAAAACATAACCCGTCTACTTGAGAAATCAAGTACCCCTTTTGCCGATTAGCACGAGGACTTTGTCACAAGTTCCGGAGACCTTTTGGTGCATAATGTCCCAAAGGCATGCCTCAGCTCTTAGCTGGGGACCTGTGGCAAACGTAGGACTCCCCCAGCGTTCATGATAAACGGAATAGTATCTTGGCAGATTACAGTAGAGATACATCGGGTCGCAGATTATGATTAAACAAGCACTTAATGATTAATATGTCGTTTGCAATCTGGAGTCCATTGTTTCATTCATGTGTCAAGTTGTCATATTAAGAGGTTTGGAGGATGGTAAATGGGATGAGTCAAATTGCAAGTTATCACGTAGTTTTATTGTTTTGGTACACGCAGGAAAACTTCCGTTTTAAATCTCGACTTGTGTGTTCTAACACAATCAGCTCAACAAACACAATTTGTCGTTTAAATGTTACGAAACAATTATAAAAAAACAACATTGTTTTTCACTTACAAAGCGATGACAGTTTTTATATGTAAGCTACGATTTATGCATTTTTTCTATGAAATCATATAATTTTACATGAATTTTTTTCGAGATCAATGTTTACTGGTTAATTAGTCCAAAACTGTTTTGTTTTTCTATAACCAAATGGAATGAACACTTCGAACAATTATCTCTACCGTCTAAATATATTACGGCACTGTATGTGATCACATTATAGTGCTTCATGAATTTCACCTTCTCATTGATCTTAAAGCAAACGTAAAATCTAATATGCCAGTGATAGAATTTGTATATGTTTGATATACGACCAGTATGGGTGACATTAACCCCCCTTCTTTAATTTATGTTAAGACTTGTCGATCTGCTGTAGCCTACTGAATAGCACAAAACTAATCAACACAAAAATCATGCATAGAAGACAATCAAAATATCTCATCAGCCTCTTTTACTTCCCTTCCTGTAGATTTGAAATTATTTTTATTTTATGTTCTTTATTTATGAATTCCAGACTTTACGGTACCAAGTGCAATAGATGTCGACAGCCGATCCCTCCTAACGGTCTAGTAATGCGCGCGCTGGACCACGTGTACCACATGCAATGTTTTATTTGTGTCGTCTGCGGACATCAGTTACAAAAAGGAGAGCAATTTGTAATGAAGGATGGGCAGTTGCTTTGCAGGCTGGATTTTGAAAAGGAGTTTGCAATGTTACCTCTAAGCCCCAAAAGTAAGAAATGATTATTCTCCAAATTGGTTGACGTAATGGTTACCATACATTTGTGATTGCGAGGCAATAGAGAGTATTTTTCATCTACTTCTTGAAAAAAGAGGTTAATTGTTTTCAGACTTCGTGAATGGGATAATGTTGATAAAATATAATTCATCTTTTTTATTTATTTATTTATTTATTTATTCATTTATTTATTTATTTGTTTGTTTATTTTTTCCATTTATTGTTTTACAAAGATCTAAAGCAAATTGGATGTCTTTAAATTTCAAGCACTCAGGCATTTATTGAGGATGAGGAACATTTTTATTCTAGGCGAAGAAGACAGTAGTTTAGAAGACAACGAGAGTGACAGTGGTACGACGAAAGGTCCAAAAAGACCTCGAACAATTCTCACTACAAGTCAGCGAAGAAAATTTAAAGCTTCATTTGAGGTGAATCCTAAACCATGTCGTAAGGTGAGCTTTGTTGTTAACCATATGATATTATCTTTAATTTAATAATGATTTAACTGACCATTCCTATGACATGTTAAAATATCTAGAGTGCAAGTCAGAAAGAGTGCAATGTAATACAATATGCTCAATGTTTGTTGTGAAAATAACACCAGAGTAAAATCTAAACAACAGTTCCACTGTCATGGATATTGTATTCAATATTTTTATTCTCTAAAACTTGTCAGTTAATCTCGAAAAATCTCGTTCAGGTTCGAGAGTCCTTGGCGGCGGAGACAGGCCTGAGTGTCCGAGTCGTCCAAGTATGGTTTCAGAACCAAAGGGCCAAGGTAAGGAAATCAACATCAAATACAGTGCCACCGGAATTTAATCTTACCTACTATGCGGGTCCCTGCGGGTTTTTCATGCGGACTGTCGAGTAGTGTACACCTTTGCACTTTCCTATGCAGAAAGTTCTAACAACGTTCAACATGTAAAATGCAAAGCGTTCATTTTTTAACCGATGAGTAGAAATGTTTGTTGTGAGTCCTATTTTTGTTCCTCATTTATGCGATTTCTTGCTACAATAGGTGAAAAAGATAGCACGGCGTCAAAACCAGGACTCAAGCGGTGGCGGCTTAGACTCCAAGGGGAATCAAAACAAATCTCAGAAAAGGAAATATAAAGATGAAGATGATCTCAATGGAACAGGTGAGATGCAGTAGTCTTATTCAGGAGCCGCAACATCCAATTGATTTTGTCTCAATGGAAAATATTTTCTCTGGTCATTTGCGCAAGTTTTGATGTATTATCCTCGTATTGGTGACTTTTCAACAGCATAAATTTCAAAGCGATGTGACGTACGATCATCTGGTAAGCAAAGGGGAAATAGTCATGGGTTGTACATTACACGTGAGACTCTTTTCTTCCTTTTTCAGAAAACATGGGCAATATAAACGCCATGACGCCTGACCAAGCCAACATGCAAAGTAAGTTTTATATTCTGACCCCCTTCACTTTTTAGTTTCTTATCTATATTAGATTTTTAAAAAGCATTCAGACCACATACTAGAATGGTATCAAAAGAACGATCAATTATTATGCAATTATGTGGTAGCTTAAGACTTGGACATAATATCGTTAGTATGTCCAAGTTTAAGACCAGTTTAAAAAAAGTTAGCTGGACAAAGATGTTTTAGAGTATACATGGGTTTACGGATTTGAAAATGGAGTATTCTTAAAATTGGTTTTATTTTAGATGTTCCTCCAATGGGCGACAATCCATATACCAACCACATGGGGGCTTACGACTCCCCGCCCGGTCATCAAGGTGATTGTCTTACTTTATACTAAAGTGTATATTTTGATTTGTTCAGTTGCTGTTGCAATAAATAAATATAATTGATAGAACTGGTCACCTGCGTAAAATAGACCTTCGAAATGGATATCATACTATGAATTCAGTGTCCATGTGAAAAATTCCACTCCCATTTTATATTGTAATCTGGAAAATCATTCCATCTACTATGTTATTTTACTGTCAGTAATACATGTAGGTCCTGGCTTACAGACATTGAAATATTTGGATATTGGAGTGGTAGTAATTCTATCGTTGAAACATTCTTTATTGATTATGTTTTTTTATAAATTATGACAATTTTTTTCTCCTTTGTCACTGAAATCATTATGAAAGGATTGAGGTTGACAAAGGACATTAAAGAAAAAGTAGCACAGACTTTGTTTGATTGAGAATCAGTGACACGTTTCCTTGACACATGTTGAGTAAAATTGGAATATAACAAATAATTTGGAAATTGGTTTGAAATATTCTGAAATAAATGCGTCTTCTTCAGGTCCTATGTATACACCGAACTCATTGGGGGAAAGCATCTACAGTCCCGAGGCGCCAATATCAATGGAAAACAGTCTAGACAACCTAGATGAAATGCTATTGGCTGAGCAAGCACACGAACACCATGTTTTGACCAGTAGGAATGGGGGACTCATAAACCCCATTGACAAACTTTACTCGATGCAGGATTCTTATTTTAGTCATTAACTTGGATGGTGATTGTGTAAATGTGAAAATTGAAAATGTTTTTGTTTGAAATAATTTTTGCCAAGCACACGCACGCTTACGTCATGAACGACCCCTTTACGGTGATATTTTAGACGAAGTTTTAACTGACCCGTTTTATATTAGCATCATTGTGACACTTGCCTCATAGTCAAAATAATGTGTTAAGACCTAAGTTATTGCTGTTTCTGTTGTTATTAGTGCATTACGCTAATTATGTAACAACGGCTTAAAGCATAAATAGATGTAACAGAATGCGTCCATGCTTTGTTAATATGTTTTACATTTATTCCTTGATATTTAAAGTAGGTGTTTTGTACTAACCCTTATTTTTGTATATCGTGATATCTGGTATATCAGAAAAGATATAACTTAACTCTTTCAGTAATGATGCTTTTATATTAGCTGTATTTTATTTGTAAAATGTGGGTTATATTTTTATTAAATATTTTTGCATGTTATCATTTACTCGCGATCGTCCAAGTGTTAATTGAAAAGTCCAAAACCATAAGGAGTTCCAAACATGTATATTGCCAAAGTACGTGTCACTTTTTTCATTAGAGAGATAAATGCGTAATGAGGGGCTCCACATTATTTATAGTATACAGATGACAGATTTATCCTCTTACATATGTGCTAAGCACATAAGAAGCCCCAAGACATGCAGTTTTGTGTGCCCTATTTCTTAAGATATTTAAACCAAACTGCAAGGAATGTCTTTTGGCACCTATGTAAAAGACTGTGCGATCAATCCCTATACAAAGTTATTTACATGGTGAACAGTATAGATTTGCACATTGCCCTTTGTGTTGTCAGATGATTTGCTTTTAACTAATACAAAACCCTGTGCTAAATCCAAGAAAAGCTGTACCGAACAACAACGCCATATTTCGATTTCTCTATCAGATAGATTGATACATATTTCTGAGTAAATATGGCGGCAATTAATACGTATTTACTACTGCATCGGGAAATTCATACGAAATGCCGGTAGTTTTAGTGCAATGTTTCCTTAACATAATAAACGCAAGACGAGCGTGCAATGTTATATACTTGAGATTCATTTACCAAATACCTTTTCAACATATTGTGTTCCTCATAAATAGATTGGTAGCTGTGTATGGATTTACTTTTAAGTCAGTCCTCGTTTCCCATTAAAATGAAAACTTCACATCAAGCAATGCCCCTGTGCTGGTACAGAAATGTAATGTTGTCAGTCATTTTTAGGAAAATGCATTGGAACGAAATGTTATCCAATACGATCTTTTTTATAAAATTTGTGTGAACTCGTCGCCATATTCATTGTATATTCACTGTAAGCTACTGTGGTGTAATATGTAAATAATATGTAATAATTTCACAGATGACTTGTTGTTGTTGTTTTAATCAGTATATTGGCCTATATTCGTGTATCGAATACAAACAATGAATATAAAAACAAGCACAGTGAAAAACTGGTATTGCTTTTGAATTTATTGATCTTTTTTTTTCTTAAACTACAAGCTTTTTTTTGTTAAAGTTAAACAAGAACCTTTTAAAACCCTTTCTTCATCCAAGCCTTAATCTAACACAAGGCATAATTTCAAGTTTTCCTAGTGAAAGTTTTAAGTTTCACTAATTTCAACCTCACTTAGTAATATAAGTCATTCCATAAACGGATTTCGCTTAATTGAACTAACCAATTATTTAGTTGGTTAAACTCCAACAGCACGTCTTTTAGCTCATCCCTACATGACCGGTGTAACATGACACAGTCGGAGCATCTTTCGCATCACACAAGAACATCCATGTATATACCAAACATGGGACTGTGGTCACATTTTTTTACTTTAAGGCCTTGCCTTACATATTTCATAAATTCCGTAAACTGTCCTTACAATTAAAGCGATCCAATTAAACAAATAAACGTTCAAGAGACCAATATTACTTAAAGCTATGGTCGCAAATAAGCTAGATGTGACCGAATGCCTTCTCTTAATGCCAACAGAATGAAGACATTGTTCGTTTATTATAACACAAAATGCTATTTAGGAACTACAACTAAAGGACTTATTTCCAGCAAAACATGTGCATTTAGTCTTAGTCTCTGTGGCCCTTTTTACGATGAGCGGTACACTTTTCTGTATCGTACCAGTTTGACTGCTCTTAATGTGTAATTACGCTGCCAAGGTTTTTTTTGTCTCTTAAACAAGCACCAATATACCAATTATGGATCAAAATTATTCCGGTAAAGTGGACATATCGAGTGGAGGGTTAAAGTGGCTTTCTTATGAAAAAGCCAGGCTACAAAATTGACAATCTCTCAAATTGGCGCCATACAGAAAAGTGTGAAAGGGTTTTGAACTGTAAATAAAACTGACAATACTTTAACCAATCAAGCTGCCAGACTTAACGTCACAGTTTTTACCTGTGTATCCGGGGTCACAGTGACATTTATAGTCGTTAACCAAGTCTCTACATACGCCAAAATAGCATGGGTAGCTGTCGCATTCGTTCTCATCAGTCTCACACTTCGTCCCGATGAACCCCGCCATGCAGCGACACACGTGACCGTCACTGTGACTATAGTCACATCTACCTCCGTTCTGACAAAGGCATTGCTCACAGCGGGCACCGGTCCACACCTTTTGGCACGTGCACTGGAAGGTCCCATCGAGTCGTGTGATACAGTTACCGCCGTGAAGACAGGGGGAGCTGGCGCAAGGGTCGACACGGGTTTGGCAGTTGGTTCCCGTGTGGGTGGTCGGACAGGTGCAGACGTAGCCCCCAAGCTTCGGAGCGCACGTGGACCCATGCTGACATGGGTTGGACTGACAGAAATCGATTTGGGTCCCACATTGCTTGCCAGTGTAAAACGAAGGACATATACACTGATAGCCACCGAGGTTACTTTTACAGGTAGCGCCATTCAAACATGGGGACGACTTGCAGAAATCTATCTGCGTCTGGCAATGTTTACCGGTGTAAAAAGGCCCACATTTACAGTTGTATCCTCCCAACACACTGTTACACGATGCTCCGTTCAAACATGGAGACGAATTACAGAAATCTATCTGCGTTTTGCAATTTATACCGGTGTAAGAAGGACCGCAAGTACAAGTGTAACCCCCCAACAAACTGTTGCAAGTTGCTCCGTTCAAACATGGAGTGGACTTGCAAAAATCTATTTGCGTCTGGCAATGTTTACCGGTGTGAAAAGGACCACATTTACAACTGTAACCTCCCAACACACTGTTACACGTTGCTCCATTCAAACAAGGGGAAGAATTGCAGAAATCTATCTGCGTCTGACAATGATTACCGGTGTAATGATTATTACAACTGCAAGAATAACCTCCAAGTTTAGGCTGACACGTGGAACCATGCTGGCAGGGATTAGACTGACAAAAATTGATTTGAGTGCCGCATGTTTTACCCATGTAGATAGAAGGACACGTGCATTTAAAGCCACCAAGCTGAGGTACACATATACCGCCATTTAAACATGGAGACGACTTGCAGAAGTCTATCTGCGTCTGGCAATGTTTTCCGGTGTAAAAAGGACCACATTTACAACTGTAACCTCCCAACACACTGTTACACGTTGCTCCATTCAAACATGGGGACGACTTGCAGAAATCTATCTGCGTCTGACAATGATTACCGGTGTAATGATTATTACAACTGCAAGAATAACCTCCAAGTTTAGGCTGACACGTGGACCCATGCTGGCAGGGGTTAGACTGACAAAAATTGATTTGAGTACCGCATGTTTTACCCATGTAGAAAGAAGGACACGTGCATTTAAAGCCACCAAGCTGCGGGACACATATACCGCCATTTAAACAGGGGGACGACTTGCAGAAATCTACTTGCGTCTGGCAATGTTTACCGGTGTAAAAAGGACCACATTTACAACTGTAACCTCCCAACACACTGTTACACGTTGCTCCGTTCAAACAAGGGGAAGAATTGCAGAAATCTATCTGCGTCTGGCAATGATTACCGGTGTAAAAAGGACCACATTTACAAGTGTAAGCGCCCAACACACTGTTACACGTTGCTCCATTCAAACATGGGGAAGAATTGCAGAAATCTATCTGCGTCTGACAATGATTACCGGTGTAATGATTATTACAACTGCAAGAATAACCTCCAAGTTTAGGCTGACACGTGGAACCATGCTGGCAGGGATTAGACTGACAAAAATTGATTTGAGTACCGCATGTTTTACCCATGTAGATAGAAGGACACGTGCATTTAAAGCCACCAAGCTGAGGTACACATATACCGCCATTTAAACATGGAGACGACTTGCAGAAGTCTATCTGCGTCTGGCAATGTTTTCCGGTGTAAAAAGGACCGCATTTACAACTGTAACCTCCCAACACACTGTTACACGTTGCTCCGTTCAAACATGGGGAAGAATTGCAGAAATTTATCTGCGTCTGGCAATGTTTTCCGGTGTAAAAAGGACCGCATTTACAACTGTAACCTCCCAACATACTGTTACAAGTTGCTCCATTCAAACATGGAGACGAATTGCAGAAATCTATCTGCGTCTGACAATGATTACCGGTGTAATGATTGTTACAACTACAAGAATAACCTCCAAGTTTAGGCTGACACGTGGACCCATGCTGGCAGGGGTTAGACTGACAAAAATTGACTTGAATACCGCATGTTTTACCCATGTAGATAGAAGGACACGTGCATTTAAAGCCACCAAGCTGTGGTACACATTTACCGCCATTTAAACATGGGGACGACTTGCAGAAATCTACTTGCGTCTGGCAATGTTTACCGGTGTAATAAGGACCACATTTACAAGTGTAACCCCCCAACACACTGTTACATGTTGCTCCGTTCAAACATGGAGACGAATTGCAGAAATCTACTTGCGTCTGGCAACGTTTACCGGTGTAAAAAGGACCGCATTTACAACTGTAACCTCCCAACACACTGTTACACGTTGCTCCATTCAAACAAGGGGAAGAATTGCAGAAATTGATCTGTGTCTGACACTGTTTGCCTGTGTACAACGCAGGACAAACGCATTGGTACCCGCTCAGCTGACTTGTACATTTGCCGCCGTTTGAACACGGTGAAGATCGGCAAAAGTCGACTGCATTCTCGCAATGAACCCCCTGAAATGCTGCACCGCACTTACATGTGTAGCCGCCAAGTTTTCGTTGACATGTGCCTCCATTACGACATGGCGAAGACACGCAGTAATCCACCGCTGTCCCACAAGAAGGCCCTGTGAAGTGTTTGAGACACCTGCAGCTGAATCCGGATTTCCCGTCAATGCACGTGGCGCCGTTCTGACATGGGTTCGAAGCGCAAAAATTGATCTCAGTTTGGCAATTTTTGCCGGTATACTTTGGTGGACATTGGCATGTGTAGCCTCCAAACCTCCCTTTACACGTGGCGCCGTTCATACACGGGCTTGACCAGCAACCGTTCGTAACTATGCTACAAGTTGATCCCGCGGTGCCCGGGAAGCACTGGCAATAAAACGAGTTCACACCATCCACACATGTAGCTTTATTGACACACGGCTGCGATGCACATTCGTTTATATTGCTCTCACATTTGGTTCCCGTGAATCCTGCACGGCACGTACACTTAAACCCTCCCAATTTGTCGACCGCGACACAGAAACCCTGATTCTGGCAAGGGTTTGAGTGGCACCCATCGATTTCGCTACACGTTTTCCCTTTAAACCCATTTAGACATTTGCAAGAAAAGTCATTGATTCCATCCACACAGGCGCCGCCATGTTGACATGGTCTGGACGCGCAATTGTCTATCTTCTTATCACATGTTTTACCCGTGAAATCTGCGGCACAGACACAAATGTACTGACCGGGAACGCTGGAGCAGCTTGCACCGTTCTTACAGGGTGATGACAAACAATGGTCAATGGGCAATTCACAGTTCACCCCAGAAAACCCTCGCTGGCAGACACAAGAATATTTCCCATTGCCCTCCTGACAGCTCCCGCCATTTTGACAAGGGTGTGAGGCACAGTAAATTATGGTTTGGCACCTATCACCGGCGAACCCTTTCGGGCAGTTGCAAATGGCATTCTTTCCATTTGCTAGGCACTTTCCACCATTGGCACAGATAAGACTAGCGCAGGGATCTTTAATATTACACAATTTCCCACTGAACCCAGGCGGACAAGAGCAGACGACGGCAGCAGTCTTGAGATCCACCTTACACGTTGCACCATTCAAACACGGGTTGTTGAGGCCGCATTGGTTTATGTTTGTCTCACATCTGAATCACACAATAGAATATTCAAGTAAGTCATGGCGTACTTTTTTTACAACTGTTCCCATTAAGAGATCATACACTGGAGGTCTTTTGGTACTTTTTTTAAACATATTCCGTACCGTTTTTTACCATTCTCTAAAAAACACGTTTTTGCAAAGATACAAATGTCAGTCTTTAAGGATATCAGAGAGGTCTTACCTGTCGCCAGTGAAGACGGGGGCACAATCACAGCGTTCCTTACTACCAGCTCCCTTGTGACACGTGCCGCCGTTTTTGCACACATTTTTGGAACATTTATCTACAACAAAACCAATGCAAATATTCATATGTTCTCAAGTTATGTTCCACTAGTGTGCTATTTCTTTCCATGACAGTGTGTTCTTATTAGTGGTGAAAAAAGATAAAAGTGAGGCAGACTGGTATTTTACAATTGCGTTATTCATACAAATGGCTAAACAAATTGTTTTAGACATGTGCGTAAGTGCAACAAGAAATAAAGTAATAAGTAAATAAAGTGATGCATGCACTGCAAAGACAAAGATCCCATTTCCATAGGTTTTAGATCGATCTATCCCTGTGGGGAGTCTCACTAGATTCCTGTCAGCTTAGCCGGCTTAAGCGTCTGTCCCGCCTACTGAAAGCTGTAAGGTGGTAATTAACTATGGTGCTCGCTCGGCTGACTGCAATTTAGCGGGAACCCCCAGGGAGTTAGGTCGATCTAAACATTAATCTCTGGATTGATCTAAATCTCTGGAAATACACCCATAGACTGGGTTCCCATGCCTAGATCGATCTTACTGGATCGACCCATCTCCAAGGGGTTTCTCGTTAGATTGCTTTTAACACAAACGGCTTAGATGTCTGGCACGCCTACTAAAGCTGCTAAACAATAGTTAATTACCCTCTAACTGCTTCAGTGGGCATGCGCGACATCTAAGCCGCTTAACTTGTTAGCAAGTTAGTGAGAACTCCCTTGGAGATAGATCAATCCAAAATTAGTACGATAGTCTCTGGGAATATTCTCTATAGATGGATGAGACCATCAAGTGAAGGTATAATAAATTAAACTAATGGAAATATTGCACAAGTGTGCAATATAAAATCCTACATGGGACCTTGCGCATGTATATTTCCACAAGTTTTTATATCGACCGGTAGTTGAAACTTCAGTGTGTGGATATTTTGGCCCTACAAAAAGTATATTAGGGTCATTTCCATCAAGACTTACCACCGCAAACAGCAGATCCAATATTACGTTTCAGATCTAGCGCATTCTTGAAATCTGTCGTAGTGAATACTCTGGAGGCATCTCCCGCTAATTTCGTCACTTCTGTTGTGTCTTTTACCCCAACACCAATGACGTAGAGCTCAGCTCCCAAACCACGTAGATCTTTTGCGGCCTTGTTTGTTCGTTTCGAATTATGAGATTGTCCGTCCGTCAAAATGATGGCTATTTTGCGAACGTAAGTGCGTGCACCTTGAGAGAGAGAGAGAGAGAGAGGAGTTATGATGAATAGTAGGGCTCTGTCACAATGAAAAGGTGATTTGAGAAAATGTAAATTATTATTTTTTGTCTTAGAATGAAGATACAAAAGCTTCAACATTAAAAGTTTTCGAAAATATATTTAATTCTAGTTTGCGGGTTGCACATCCATTTTACTATGTGTGTGAGGTGTGTTTGTGTGCATGCATACGAGCGACCAGGACGGCGGCCGTGTAAGTAATATAACATGCACAACTTACCATTATTCAATGTCTTGATCATATCTTCTATCGCCAGATAGGTGTTAGTCAGCCCTTTAGGAGGGGTTATTTTTCCAAGACCTCCAAGTACCTCCGCCGTTGTTTTGAACTTGTTAAGACCAACAGATGTGCCAATATCTGTGCCGTAGCTTACAAATCCAACGTGATCTAAAATAATAAAAATATGCAATGTTATTATAATACATTGGTGGATTTAGGGGGTCCTGACCCTCTCCCTCCTTCGATTTCAGATAAAAAAGGCTTCAAACAATGTCTTTGCTGAATCATAGTTCTAAACCGTACCAAATGGCGCCACTTCCCCTCCAAAGGCCATTTTTTCGGGTCCTCGAGCGTGTCCGGAACCTGATCAGACGCCAAGGGGGTGAAGGTCGGTCTTTTAATCCAAGGCCTGTCAATCCTTAAAAAACCGGACCCTCCCCCTCCCTCTTTCAAAAATTCTGGATCCGCCACTGATAATAATATCAGCTTAATGTAGCTACCCAGTGGTGTGTCCTAACTTTAGATAGCCCCAGATGGAAACAAGCAACAACTTGCAAACAGGTGTGATGGTTTAGCTTTCCATAACAGATAGCCTATACCAGTAGTGGATAATGGTAATATCTTTTCTACTTTTTACACGGGTCATTGTCAACGCAATTACTGAAAAAACTTTGGCGACAATTAAGACATAAAATATGTATGTAGGTATGTTTTCTAACGTAAAGTAAGACACCAAAAAAAAAAAAAAATCGAAGCGGTACCTTTAGACTGCCCGACAGCGAACGTAGCGACCAAGTTTTGCACGAAGTCCAGTTGGCTGATGAATAGTTCGTCCTTCATGCTAGACGAACCGTCCAGAGCAAAGGTGAGGTCTTTGGGCGTAAGGCAACCTTTTGATAGAAGATTCTATGATGAAATTTATGCAAAATGTTTATTATGATAAATAAAAATACTGGTCATGATAAAGCATATCACCCACGGCAACCTGATGCTATATTATTGCAATAATATTTGAGTAAAACAAGATTTGCAAATAGGTTACAAACAAGTTCATGAACATAAAAACATATTAGTACGGCGTTCTAAACTTATGAAGTGTAAGGATACAATGATAATAACAATTTTTCATGAAATTTATTCAATTAATACATGACTTTGTATGGGACTGTGATGCCACGAGATACATGCTAAGTGCTTTGTACAAATATAACAAAAACGTATTCAGTGCGCTGACGATCATTTGGAAATGTCTACCGTGGCAGCGTCAAGGAAGCCTTCAACTTACATTTTCTATAAATGCATGAAATGCCAAAGACAAAATGCGATATTTGACAATATTTTGTTGCATGGTGACATTAAATTTGTACATCTGAGTTGTAGAACATAATACACAGAAAATAATTGTGCAACCGAGGAGTGAGACACTTTAACACAAGTCAAGAAGACCTAAAATAGTCTTACCTGCAGGTAGAGAATCCCGAACAGAAGGGACTAAAATATGAAAATAAATCTAAATAGAATATGTCATTGGTTTAGTATTAAATATCAATGCAACCAATATAATACATAGCATTGAAGAAATATCAATAAAGAAGGTCCATCGCCTTTATCACAAGTAAAGCATTTCAAAAATTGCAAAGGGGTATTTCAAGAAAGAGAAATGTGACCTACCTTCATATCCACAGAGTTTCCACATCTTTTGAAGGCTGGCACTGGTCGTAATGGGTTGGTCGTGCACCTGCACGCACGCTACTTGGCCTGTAAACGTTGAAGACGTCGTGAACCCTTTTCCTACCCGAAACCCTTTTGTATTAGATGTTGGGAACGCTGTGAGTTGATAGTCTCTAACTAAATCGGACCCGCTGTAAATCTTCATTGATCCTGTCTGGTAATCGTAGGAAATGGTGAGATAGTTCCAGCTGCGACGTTTCAGAACCCCCTGAACAGTTCTTGCATTGATATCCCCATAGAGAGGCGGCGGGGCGAAGATTTTCAGCGATCCTGCTGGATCCGCAACCATTTCTATTTTGGATCCGTATCCGGATCCATAATCACTGTCGAACTCAAACAGAGTTGCCGGCTGCAGTGCCGTTGGTTTTATCGCCATTACTACGGCAAAGCTTCCAAACATGCTACTGAATGCCCCATCAGTGTTGGACACGGAGATATAGGCACCGGATGATAATTTTATCCCTGTTCCAGATCCAGAACCAAATGTTGCCGTAGATCCCGGTTTGAGAATTGCTTTATTATTCTGCCTTGACTTGTCGCTGAATGAGTTTCCTGGCGTGAATGAGTCTTGATTGAACGACCATAGCCCCTTAAGGACGGCTGTAATGAAACGTTTACTTTTTGTCAGGATTTTTTCCCAAATATTATACGTTTCAGTTTTAAAATGGCATTGTTATTGCTGCTAGTGTTGCCGCTGATGATTGTATATGTAGATAATGATGAGTAGATATTCAGGCCGCTAATGCACAGCCCCATTTAGTGACACACGTTTTGTTTAATATCTGCATATGTGTTTGATATCATTTTAAATTACTATTGATTTCTTTCCACATTTGAGGGAACCATAGTATAAAATAACGAAAATAATGGCGCATGCCAAAATTATGCAAATAGGACACAAAATTTGTGCTTCAAATCTGTGGCTCCAATGTTCATTTTTCTGAGGATGGACCACTAGTGCAAAAAGGTTTATGTTTATAATGAGCGTCTAAGTAAAAGGTTTGTCTAAAAGTACGCATTCAATACTTTGGAAGCTTTTTCACTCAAGCTATTTCACAATATGCCCGAGTCAAAGGTTCAAAACCATTGTTTCAAATTGAAGTTGTTTATATGGTTCTGGAACGAAAAAGTATCAAATTTTTCTGTGTGACAGTTTATCATCGTTAGCGTTAACAAGAAGGCATTTGTTTGTGTCAGGAGATTGACTTGGACCTAAAAAAGTCACGTTGCTTATTTGCCATGAGCTATAGGTGTTAATACTAAGTTCTACCTTTACGTTGACGCTTCAATTTTATTGATTTGTTTGTTTATTTTAAAGACGGGGATTAATAACGATCCACTTTACGGTGTATCAAAAGATAAAATATTATTAATTTATATAAAAAAATTACCTGTGCTTTCAGAGACTAAGAGGACTGCAAGGAACAACGGAACCCAGAAGGCACGCTGATACATCTTTGGCATTAGAAGGCAACACCTGTGTTGGCACTTTCTCTCCTTAATCTTCTACGGTTCTACACTCCTTTGCAGGATACAACCCCGTAAAGCGGATTACAGGAGTAATTTATTAAACAGTTTTCAATTCACTGTGACTGACATAGCTCGTTCGCCATGCAGAGGTCAAGCTTAAGCCCATCTGAAAGGGTCTCGTTGTCACGTACGTGGCGCAACGTCAGGATAAGATGATAAGCCGCTGTCAAATTCATCACATGCACATACACTTTAGGTGAACTACATAAGGACGAACGCAGGATATTTGAAGGATCATCATAAAAAAACATGCTGATTCTTCTCAAGTTCGTCGGCTTTTAGAGGATATACCTTTCAGAGGATATACCGCGAAATATTTACGTCTAATTTGTACAATCATCCAGTTGTTTCATTTATTTATTTATTTATTTATTTATTTATTTATTTATTTTTGGTACACATAAAATTGCACTGCCCTGGATCTCCGGATGTCAACAAACTCGTTGAAGATAATTGCCTAACAACAACAATAATCAAATCAGTGGTCTATGACTTGGATCGTGTGTACCTACATTTAGGAAAAAGATAACACGAGGTATCTTCTACCCGGCAACTCGAAGGTCATTAAAAATGTACCCAGTCTGTTTCTCAGATCAGAATACGCAAACAGGAACTTGAGAGACGTTATATAGCTATATTTTTTTCTTGAATTTGCCGCCCTTTCTTCAATGATACGTGTGTGCGGTACCACTTTTGATTAAGAAATGTGTATACATTGTATCTGTTCCCATAATTAGAGCTCAGCCATTGAAATGATGTCGGCCAAACTTTGTACACCCTGTATTTACAACAGTGAGACGATCAGCCAACTTTTCAGTAACACCGTCATTGTCGCCATTTTTTTTTTTTTTTTTTTTTTTTTTTTTTTTTTTGAGGATGACTAGTATTAGATGGTCGACATGCAAAGAGGCCCAAAACTCATTTTGGAAAACAATGGAAGGCATATATTTATGTTACGTTAAGAAACTGATGGGCCAATTCTTTAACAGAGGATGTCCTAAATTTTATTCATACGGGTTAGAGTGAGTCGAGTGGGGTATAATCTAGGGCGGGGCTTTCTAAATCCATGGAAACCGGTGTAACGAAACTGACGGTCCGTGTAACAGAAAGTCCCCCCTTCTTTTAGTTACAAAGGTTAGGGTTAGCCCGACTTAAGTGGGTCAAAATCTAGGGCGAGGGTTGCCTGTATAAATGAATGGGAAGCGGACTCTCTATCATAGGGGAGGGGACTATCAGTCACGTTACACCGGACCTTGCACATGACACCGGTAGAATTCAATAGTCTCAGATGGGCAGGGGATAGTGAATAGTCAAACTGGAACAATTCTTTAACAGAATTGTTAATATAATAACAGAAAATATGTACCAAACTTGATACATAAAACTAAACGCCATTTCGATGATGTGACAATTTATTACTCAGAATATCATATATCATAAATCAACAAAAGTGCAACAATAGGATCCGTTTAATCAATCAATCGATTTGCCACAATATCAACCCCACCGTTATTAACAGCGAGAGCATGGGCCAATTGAGCTTGAATAACATTGGTACTTATAACGATAATAATCCATGTAATTTCTTTTGGATGTAGGTTTATCGCAATGCATAACGTCTACAACAAAACTACTTTCCGAGCTTCATGAAAAAAGTGGCGACCTCTTTCAACCTTTTATAATTTTCAAGTATATAATTCACAAATCACTCAACAACGTATACCATTCAACTGACAATTAAAGTAAACGCATCATACATTTCCATTGGAGTCGTTCTATTTAGTGTAGAATACCAGCGTTGCTGGCGTTATTCACGCTAACGTCGTAATAAATTCAATACTATACTATATAAATAATTAGATACAATTTCAAACACATTAAATCTACTGTCAGGACTTCTAGTTCCTTCTTCCGTGTCCATCTTTAAAAGTTAACCATTGCACGCGAGAATCAACATATAAACATTTTAACATTTGACCAATCACGACAACCATAACAAAACGACACGACAATTGTGACCAATCGGCATGCATCTTTTTTTTTACATAGATCTGAAGTATCACTGGTTTTCTGACAATGTTTTTATCAAAGATATATTGGCAAACGACATTTACAACTCTGCAGCTGAATATTGTAATGAGCCATTAAGATTATTTGATGACATTCAAATCAGTAAATTAAAATCTTAAGTTAAATATGAAATCACTTATTACTTCCGCCTATTACATTTTGGTTCTTGTGCTTTACCCTACATCTTCTGTAATTGAAAGCTTTGAAATCAGGCCATTAAAATCTGGTAGCTGACCAAAAATCATATTCCCTAAGCTCAATGCAAAGATCCAATAAGCCTACCCACTAATATTAGTTCTTCTTTATATATATATTAGGAATAAGACTTTTCATATATTGCAAACCTCTGCATACATTATCCTTTAAATATTTGTTCTTGACATTTTTTCAATGTCAAAAAAGATCATTTAATTGTTTTACACAGCATCATCTCTATCAATGTTCATCCAACCTATAATTGCACGAACAGATGTCTTGCAATCTGTTTTGCCCAAATCTGTGCAATATATATATATAAAGCAATAAGATCAATTAGTACGTGTAATGAGACTTTGTCATAGTGAAATCCTATACTGGTATATTGATTAAGGCATGCTAGCTGAAAATAAACTCAAATGTTATCATCACAATATTAATACCAAGTAAACTATGTACAATTGAGATATACGAAATAATCTGTACATAAACAGTTATTTGTACATGCAGGTTCATATAATATGTATATGTCATATAGCAAATGTATGCAGTCTATCTTCCAGCGCTGCACATACATTTCACTATTATCCTTTAAACTTAATATTTTGCATGTCCTCTTTTCTTAATTTATTTATTAGCATTCATATAAATATTCACGTAAGCACCAACTGTTGTATAACAACCACCCTGGCTACATCCAACCTTGACCAATTTTGATGCATACTCTTGCATTACTACCCATGGCTGCAGTAGAAAAAAAAATCAATTTTGATGCCAATAGTCAGGGTGTCATTTGTGTGACCTCCTCATGGATAAATCCTATGCAACACAACCTATTTATTCACTTGCTACAACCAGAACACACTACAACATAAGTTCACTTAACTCATAACTTAGCTATCCATCTCTTGCCTCCCTGTGCATTCTGGTTTTTCTTTTCTATGTAAGAATCTGTATGTCATGGCATAACAACATTTAAATCTACCATATATTGGTGCCTTTCTTTTTATTACATATTCACAATGCAACAATGGTTTTTCTTTTGGTTTTAACTTAGGGCTGTATTCCCTGTTGTGCAACCTTACAGTTACATCCTCAGAAACCCAAAATGTTCCAAAACTTTTCAATCCCGCATCTGTCAATTGGCCCATGGACCCTGTTTTATTTAGCTATTAGTTCACCCTTTTGCAAATTTTCAATCTCTTTTTCATGTACTTTTCTGCCTGGTTCTTCCCTCATTCCACTAAATATATTCTACACTGTCTATGCAGCCATGTACTGCCTGAATCTTTACTTTTGACTTGAGCTAAATGGTTCACAAAACCAGCATAATGATTTCAGTTCACCTCCAACAGCTTACATAGAGTAATCATCTTTCCTCAGCTTAGCCTTTTTTTCCCTCCCTTTCTTCCCTTTATTCACTGAAATCCTGGAATATCACTTTGTTTTCCATCTCTTGCCTTAGTGCTGCCAGTCTTATGAATGACCACATTTCCATCTTTACATTACCCAAAATCCTGTCTAATTTCCTGCAGTGTCATATAGTGGGCACTGTTCCTCACTTGCACAACCATTCTGTTTATGTTCTGGACTCCACTGAGCAGAGATGAAAGTGGACCTTGTAATACAATCCAAAAAAAAAAGAAAAAAAAATACAAGGGCTGATGGCACAGAGTCTATATGGAGGTCCGTGGGCATAAAGAAATCCAGAAATCTAGAAAGCAATTCAGTTCAACTTTCTTATTTGATACTCTTCAGTCCTCATTGAGGACACAGTTCAGGCATCACCTGTTTTTTTTTTAAAGATATTTATGATTTTTTCATTATTTTCATTATTATTATTATTATTATTATTAGTTATCTTTATTTATGTACTTATTTTTTGCTACAATTTGCAAAACTGAGGAAAATTAATTTGAATAAAAATACACAAACACTTATAATTGTTCATACAAAATATTTATCATGCTGCTACTTAAAGTGCCACAACAACAAACAAAAAAACTAGCTGTGATTCTGATAAGAGTAATAAGCAACATGTAGACCACAGGGCGTAAAATGCCTTGCGTGCAGTACGCTGATAGCGGAGATTAAAAAAGCCACAGCCTTTCAAGACCTATCAGGAAACAGGAAAAAATGAAATGTTAGATAAACTAGGTTAGAAATAATAGAACAGAAAAAGTACTGGGTTAATGAAAAGTGACTATATAGAATAATAAACATTCATCTTCTTTAAAAAGATCCTGGTGTTCTAAGAACACTAACCAATTAGCGTGCTTCTGCTGTTCACAGATAATTTCCAATATTTAACATGTGATACCTTAAGATTTCTGTGAAAGGACTCAGAAGTGAGCCTACATCTGAACTAATGCCAAGGGTCATTCCACAAGAACAGCCACTCTCTGTGTTACATCAGTGATGCTCTCATTTTGTGTTACATCTGCATAATTCTGTCCTACCACCTTAATTACATTGTTTTATACTAGTCATAGTGCAATACCCTTCAATGTGGAAAGAAATCAACAGTTAATCAAAAAGTGATATCAAACAGTTATTCAAATATCACACAAAATGTATGCATCTTGGATGCAACTCAGAGAGTAACTTTTTTTTTTTTTGTGGAATGACCAGGATAAAAACCCTGCTATCATCATCCACATATTGTGCCAAACAATGGCTTACTAATTAAAACAAACATAATTATTATCATTTAAAATGAAGGCTATTTACAATATTGAAAATCTCAAACTTTAACATGACCACCTAAAAATATGTTCCACCCCCAAAAATACACCTTAACTCTACACAAACACAACAATACCAATGACTTTCCACCTACATGGACAATTATCCATACATTTTGTGCCCAATCCAAGCACAATTTTTTTAATACATCAAGTCAAACTTTCTTTTACCATAAAACATCTAAAGTAGCAAAAACAGATGTCAATCATACATAAAAATAACGGCAATAAATAAGTGCAAAAACAGCTTTTCAATTGCAGTGAAGTAAAAGTCAATAATGCCTCAAAGTGCCAATTGAAGGATATGAAATAACACCTGCCTACTTAATGGTGAAAATTATGACCATTATTAACAAGTTACACTGATGTGATATTCTCAGTACTGTTAGATAATCGTCTTCATGTGACAAAGGAAGAATTAACTGAACCTTTAATTTGACCATCACAAGGTAAGTGTGACATAAAAAATATATTTTGTGTCTGTGGTGAGTACAGACACCATATCTTATGGCTCAAATAAAAAAAAAAAAAAACTTCCAAGGTGAAAAGTTAATTTTACATAAGTGAATGGAGAGACATACCCAACAGAACAAAATGCCCAAATTAAAAAAATGTACATGTTGATCTTTTTGACTGATGAAAATATCTTATGAACACCAACAAGTCTCAGCTAAAATAAATAAATAAATAAATAAATAAATAAATAAAATAATTTTCCAACCAAACAGAATCAAAAGAACAGATCATCAGGGAAAAACTGTTTAACTTGGTGAATATTTTGGTAAGTACCCTGCAGCTTGCTGAAAACACTCAGAATGGTTAATAAGTAATAGATTTTTAGTATCAGGAATAACAAACTATAAGCAGTATAACATGCAAAGTTGAAGTATTAGCCTGTAAGTTAACATCTAGTAGAGACTGGTTTCACAAAAAAAAAAAAAAAAAAAAAAAAAAAAAAAAAAAAAAAATTCAATTTTCAATTTTTCTGTCAATATTGGTTTGGCTCTGAATCAGTACAAATATCTTATCAAGAGCTGTGACAGTAAACACACAAGCTTTTTTTTTTATGAAACCAGTTGTCAAACCTCTACTTTGAAGACACCCCTTGTCAGTGCTTTCGCATCATTCATTAAACCAATTCAAACAACCTTCTTTTTTTTAAGAGAAGCAAACACTCAATAAAGACTGTCGCAAAAAACAGACTTTATCGAAGCAAGTTAATGTCTAAAATAACATCATACTGTAGAACTACACAAAAGCACTGCCATTAAGTGTCACCTTCGATCTCCCATTTCCCTCCCAACACTGAAATCCCACAGGAAGAATTTGTAAAGAACACATTAATATAGAACTATATGTAATATAGCACAGATCTCATCCTTATCGTTATTTACCTCCTGAGTAAACTGTTGCACCTCTCTGGATAGAGAGCTCATGGAACTGGAGCGCGACAGCTGAAAGGGTGACAGCAAGGATCAGTTCTACTGTTACATGGAGCTAGCTTACTCTACTGCAGCTTCAAACGCCCCATTCAAAAAAGGGGACTAACTAGTCCTAGGGTCAAATATAGCAACTCATTACAAAGCGTGCTGCCTAATCCTCTTATAGACACTGAATAAGCATCCCATGGGGAAGTATTCAAGTGGGTCGGCCATATTTGACCCTCGGACTAGTTAGTCCCTCATTTTGAACAGGGCCAAACATGCTGAACCTTTTTAAAACTGCCAGCCATTTTGCTCGGCAACTAAGAAAAATTTTCCAGACGAAAGGACTTTTTGCCAGACTGACTGTAAATTCAAAAAGGAAATTCTTATAATTGTTGCCGGTTCCTTGGAATTACTGAACACATTTTTCTATCAGTCCTTTAACATGTCATGGCTAGTAGAATGGGCACTTTCAGCATGTCAAACTCTCTTCTCTTTGTACTGCTGAGACTGCTTATTGGCACTAACCCATGAACTACATTTTAATACCAGTGTTTGTATAAGCCCCCCCCCCCCCCCAAAAAAAAATAAATAAATAAATAAAAAAATAATAAATAAATAATAATAAAAGCAAGCATCACGCTAGAAAGAGCTACAATCTAAGTTAGGTGACTCCCAACCCATTTATGTGCAAACTGGCAAATTCATCCTCCCACCCAAAATGGAAACTATGACAAACCCATAAAGCAATATTAATGTACTCAGTAAAGCAAAATGCCTTTTATTGCACCCCCCCTCTCCCCTCCAAACCCACCATATTTTCTTGTTATAAATTCGGGGGGGGGGGGGGGGGGAGAGAGATACTGGCATCAATACTGGCAGAGAATGCTTCTTTTAAATTCACTTTACGAAAAAATAATCAAGCATTAAAATTTGCTGCAAGACATCACTTAAACATAAAGAATACAGTGTGTAAAGCTGAAATTTCTCAAACTAAAGATGAGGGGTTTTATAGCACTAAGAACCAAGTAGTGTTGTGATCATCCATAACTTTAGCAAAGTTACTATGTGTAATGATACTGAAGTCAGACCTAATTACTTCTAATTATCATTCATTTATTTATTTATTTATTTATTTTCTGGTCTTGGTTCGTTTTAATAAGTGTAACTAAAATTTTAAACTTACTACCTTGTTCTCAATATTTGTGATAAAAAAGTTTTGTCACCAAATAATCAGAGATCATAATACAATGCTGGGGCATATTTCACAAAAGATCTTTTGACTAAAAGCTTGTCTAAAATTTCAGACCCTAATCTTCCACTTTCAACCAAATCAGTGGTGGTCCACTTAAACTTATAATTGGCTTTTTTTCATTCTTACTATTGACTTGTTATTTAGTCTCTTAGTCCAGGATAACACTGTTTTATCAAAATAAAAAAGGGAAAGAAAAAGCTATAACTGCTTTAGACTCTAGTCACTTTATTTTAGCTGACTACTGCATATTTACACCTGGACTGAAGAAAAATTGAAATCTAAAAGGTATGACTTACTTTCAGTCTAAAATCTTTTAAATTTGTGGAACCAGCCCCAAATATACCTTAATGTTGTTAACAAATTACAATGTACGTCCTAGAACTATTTGTGTTATATAGGTGCATTACACAGGCTTTCAACTACAATAATAATATATAATTAAAAGAATAAAAAACATGCCACAGCCATGCAACATGTAACTCTAGGGTAACATGTAATATTATTGAAAATCATGACATGGTTACACAGGGGTGAAACTGGATCGAAATAAAATCTGAGATTTGAGGAATTACAAAGTTGTTTAATACTTAATTCTGTGCAAATGTGACTTCACATGTACGCATGCTTCTGGGTGTGCGTGCTTGTACGTGCTCTTTACATGCATGCCAGTACATGAGATGATAACACATGTTCACACACTGCTATCATGATACCCTGTATCAGTCTGTGCTACAAACTTTTAGGCTACTAGACCTTCAGGCAAATCAAGGTCTTAAAATGGGCTAGTGGTATATAAAATGTCAATTTTCACTAGCCCAGTGTCTCCTCAGGCTAATTCCTAATGGCAAAGGGCGCTGCTCTGTCTGTGTAGAAGCATCTCACTGCATACTAGCTGACAGAGAACACAACATAAACCTGGTTCTGACCCTATATCTCTCTCTCCCTCTCTCTCTCTCTCTCCCTCACACATACACACACATCAGCAGCAGAGGCACTGGTCGGATTCATTACATCAACATACTGGTTCCTGGCACCTGGGCAGAAACAACACACAGTAAAATCTTTAAAAGTTAATAATTTCTAAATTTCAAACACCGCTCTTTTTCTAATATTTTACCTTTTCAAGATTTCTAATTTTCAGACACTCATAGCTATGTACTTATGAGAAAAAATAAAACAACTTTTCAAAGATAGTGGTTAATTGCTAAAAGCTCTCAAAAAATTAGTCAACACCATTAGTTTCAATTATACTTTAAAATACAAAAATCAATTTATTTAACAACATTTCAGTGCATTTTAAAATATTTAAGGAAACCAAAGAGACCTCTCTAGTTTTCAATGCCATTGTGCATCTAGATCCTCAGACATTTTCTCAAGAATTTTCAAGTCTGTATTCTCTTACCTCTAGCTTTTGGCCGTGAGAACTTGTTCCCAGCAGGTGGGGGTGGGGCTGTCATGTCTGTACCTGCACCTGTGCTGCCCCCTGGTGGAGCCATAGCTGGAGCAGGCTTGGCACCACCTAGAATGCAGAATATGTCAGGAATTTTTTCAACAACATTACAAGTTATAATAATATTTTTTTTTACTTCACATGTCACTTATCAGAGCCTTTTTATTTGTTTTTGCAACAATTTATAAAAAAAAATTTTTACTACATATGTCACTTATCAGAGCCTTTTTTTATTATCATAGTTGCCTGAAAAAGAAAATGAATTGTTCCATTATTTTTTCATAATCTGACATCTTGCAAAAGGTCAATTGCTTAATAAATGTACTACAACTCTGGCATTTTTGTCAGACCATCACAGCCCAATAATCAAAAGAAAGGATCTATTATATTGTAAAGCCTGTATAACAGATAAGAAATGCAAACAAATCTCCACTTACCCATAAGGTCAGTATCCTTTGGTGGCGGTGCCACAGTCGTCTCCTCCTCTTCCCCATCCGTGTTCACCCAGCGGTTTTTGACTGGGTCCCACACAATCTGAAATATAATAAACACGTTGCCCGTCACCATTGCAACGCAATATAAACACAGCTAGAGGAGCAGAGAACCTCAGCTGCCTCCTAGGTATGTACCACCAGCTGATTTAATCACATCAATGGGATATAAACACACACTTTTCAAAGTAAAAAATTAAAAGACAGATTTAAATTTCAGTAAAATTTAGTTGCCACACTAATGAAAATGCACTATTCTACTCTTAACTCAAAGTAACCAAGACAAGGTAGAGTGGTGGAAAAGAAGAAAGCAGGATGAATACATAGAATAAAACAAAATACTTACAGAAGGGTTACTGTCATCTGGCAATTTCATCTCATTTTTTCCCTTAGGCCATCTGAAAATTCCACTTAACCAGCCCCCCTGCAAAAAAAAAAAAAAAAAAAAAAAAAAAAAAAAAAAAAAATTTACAAATTCAAAAATATACAACTCTGCAGAAACAACCCTGCAAAGAAGTTACTGACTGTGCAATTATCAGTAAAAACTTTTAACCAAAAAATTTTTAGATGGTAATATGAAAAAAAAAAAAAAAGATTCAAAGTCAGGAAGTGCATTTTTTTTTTTTTTTTTTTTTTTTTTGCATCTAAAAATGATAAATTATGAAAAAAGTAAAATATGTAGAAAAAAATGGACACTTGAAACGTTTATGTTATTATGGTACCTTTTTGGCTCCAGTATCTTTCTTCTTTTCTTCCTTCGTTGGAGGTGGTGCTGCTGGCTTTTCTTCAGCTGACTCTTGCCGAACTGGCTGCTGCTTTCAGGAGAAAAGCATTTACTATAACTTTCTAAAATACAATTTTGTCCCTAGGATTTTTGATAGTGGGGATTTCTCTGCTGAAATCAAGACGAAATGTGGAATATTAAGCATAATTATTATGGTAATATATACATAATTATTTGTGATTTACTTGAAAACATATATTAGTAGTATGAATGTAGGAATGGGGACTCATAAACCCTATTGACAAACTTTACTCGATGCAGGATTCTTATTTTAGCCATTAACTTGGATGGTGATTGTGTAAATGTGAAAATTGAAAATGTTTTTGTTTGAAATAATTTTTGCCAAGCACACGCACGCTTACGCCTTTAAGGTGATATTTTAGACGAAGTTTTAACTGACCCGTTTTATATTAGCATCACTGTGACACTTGCTTCATAGTCGAAGTAATGTGTTTAGGCCTAAGTTATTGCTGTTTCTGTTGTTATTAGTGCATTACGCTAATTATGTAACAACGGCTTAAAGCATAAACAGATGTAACAGAATGCATCCATACTTTGTTAATATGTTTTACATTTGTTCCTTGATATTTAAAGTAGGTGTTTTGTACTAACCCTTATTTTTGTATATCGTGATATCTGGTATATCAGAAAAGATATAACTTAACTCTTTCAGTAATGATGCTTTTATATTAGCTGTATTTTATTTGTAAAATGTGGGTTATATTTTTATTAAATATTTTTGCATGTTATCATTTACTCGCGATCGTCCAAGTGTTAATTGAAAAGTCCAAAACCATAAGGAGTTCCAAACATGTATATTGCCAAAGGACGAGTCACTTATTTTATTAGAGCGATAAATACGTAATGAGGGGCTCCACATTATTTATAGTATACAGATGACAGATTTATCCTCTTAAATATGTGCTAAGCACGTAAGACGCCCCGAGACATGCAGTTTTGTGTGCCCTATTTCTTAAGATATTTAAATCAAACTGCAAGGAATGCCTTTTGGTACCTATGTAAAAGACTGTGCGATCAATCCCTATACAAAGTTATTTACATGTTGAACAGTATAGATGTGCACTTTTCCCTGTGTGTTGTCAGATGATTTGCTTTAAACCAATACAAGACCATGGGCTACATCCAATAAAGCTGTGTCGGACAACAGCGCCATATTTCGATTTCTTTTTCAGATAGATTGATACATATTTCTGAGTAAATATGATGGCAATTAATACGTATTTACTACTGCATCGGGAAATTCATATGAAATGCCGGTAGTTTTAGTGCAATGTTTCCGTTACATAATAAGCGCAAGACGAGCGTGCGATGTTATATACTTGAGATTCATTTACCAAATACCTTTTCAACATATTGTGTTCCTCGTAAATAGATTGGTAGCTGTATATGGATTTACTTTTTACGTCAGTCCTCGTTTCCCATTAAAATGAAAACTTCACATCAAGCAATGTCCCTGTGCTGGTATAGAAACTTAATGTTGTCAGTCATTTATATTGGAACGAAATGTCATCCAATATGATTTTTTATAAAATTTGTGTGAACTTGTCGCCATATTCATTGTATATTCACTGTAAGCTACTGTGGTGTAATATGTAAATAATATGTATTAATTACACAGGCGACTTGTTGTTGTTTTAATCATTAAATTGGCCTATATTCGTGTATCGAATACAAATAATGAATATAAAAACAAGCACAGTGAAAAACTAGTATTGCTTTCGAATTTATTCAACTTTAATTTTCTTAAATGTAACTACAAGCGCATTTGTTAAAGTTAAAAAAGAATCAAAATGCACACGAAAACCCTTTCTTCATCCCAGCCTTAATTTAACATACGGTATAATTTCAACTTTTCTTAGTTAGATTTTTAAGTTTTTTTTTCTAATTTCAACCACACTAAGTAATATAAGTCATTCGATAATCGGACTAACCAAGCATTTAGTTGGTTAATTTCCAACAGCACGTCTTTTAGCTCATCCCTACATGACCGGTGTAACGTGACACAGAGTCCCCCACGTAATAGAGAGCCCGCTTCCCATTCATTTGTACAGGTAAGCCTCGCCCTAGATTTTGACCCACGTAAGTCAGGCTAACCCTAACCATTATAACTAAATGGCGGACTAAATGGCCAAATGGCGGACTAAATGACTAAATGGTAGACTAAATTGCGGACTTTCTGTTACACGGACTCTTAGTTTCGTTACACCGGCATTCTGAAAAGATTATGTGGTAACCAGTCTTTATATCTCAAGCAGTTTGAAATCCAGGCAATGGCAGCTTTCAGTCGGGGTATCTTTTCGCATCACACATGTACATCCATGTATAAACACAGCAGGTCTATATAAAAACTCTTTTTTTAAACTTTAAGTGCCTTGCCTTATATATTTCATAAATCCAGTAAACTGTTCAAACAATTTAATCGATCCAGTAAAACAATCAAAAGTTCAAGAGACCAATATCACTTTAAGCTATGGTCACAAAGAAGCTATTCCGAATAGATGAGACCCAATGTCTTCTGGTAAAGCTCTTAATGTGTAATTACGCTGCCAAGGTTTTCTTTTTTTTTTGTCTCTTTAACAAGCCCCAAAGTACCAATTAAAGTTAAAAATTATTCCGGAAAAGTGGCCATATCAAATGCAGGATCTCCGTTAAGGTGCCTCTCTTACAAAAAAGCCAGGCTTCAAAATTGACAATCTATCAAATTGGCGCCATACTGAAAGGTGTACCCCTCAATGTGAAAATGGTTTTTATTGTGCCAATATTTTAACCAATTAAACTGCCAGGCGGGACATCACAGTCTTTACCTGTGTAACCAGGGTCACAGTTACATTTATAGTCGTTAACCAAGTCAATACATGTGCCTTTCCAGCATGGGTAGCTGTCGCATTCGTCCTCATCAGTCTCACACTTCGTCCCGATGAACCCCGCCTTGCAGCGACACACGTGACCGTCACTGGAACTATAGTCACATCTACCTCCGTTCTGACACAGGCATTGCTCACAGCGGGCCCCATGCCACACTTTTTGGCACGTGCACTGGAAGGTTCCATCGAGTCGTGTGATACAGTTACCGCCGTGAAGACAGGGGGAGCTGGCGCAAGGGTCGACACGGGTTTGGCAGTTGGTTCCCGTGTGGGTGGCCGGGCAGGTGCAGCTGTAGCCACCAAGCTTCGGAACGCATGTGGACCCATGCTGACATGGGTTGGACTGACAGTAATCGATTTGGGTCCCACAGTGCTTGCCAGTGTAAAACGAAGGACATATACACTGATAGCCACCGAGGTTACTTTTACAGGTAGCCTTATTCAAACATGGGGAAGAATTGCAGAAATCTATCTGCATCTGGCAATGTTTACCGGTGTAAAAAGGACCGCATTTACAGCTGTAACCCCCCAACACACTGTTACACGTTGCTCCGTTCAAACAAGGGGAAGAATTGCAGAAATCTATCTGCGTCTGGCAATGTTTACCGGTGTAAAAAGGACCGCATTTACAGCTGTAACCCCCCAACACACTGTTACACGTTGCTCCGTTCAAACATGGAGACGAATTACAGAAATCTATCTGCGTTTTGCAATTTATACCGGTGTAAGAAGGACCGCAAGTACAAGTGTAACCCCCCAACAAACTGTTGCAAGTTGCTCCGTTCAAACATGGAGTGGACTTGCAAAAATCTACTTGCGTCTGGCAATGTTTACCGGTGTAAAAAGGACCGCATTTACAAGTGTAAGCGCCCAACACACTGTTACACGTTGCTCCGTTCAAACATGGAGACGAATTGCAGAAATCTATCTGCGTCTGACAATGATTACCGGTGTAATGATTATTACAACTACAAGAATAACCTCCAAGTTTAGGCTGACACGTGGAACCATGCTGGCAGGGATTAGACTGACAAAAATTGATTTGAGTACCGCATGTTTTACCCATGTAGATAGAAGGACACGTGCACTTAAAGCCACCAAGCTGAGGTACACATATACCGCCATTTAAACATGGAGACGACTTGCAGAAATTTATCTGCGTCTGGCAATGTTTACCGGTGTAAAAAGGACCACATTTGCAGCTGTAACCGCCCAACACACTGTTACACGTTGCTCCGTTCAAACAAGGGGAAGAATTGCAGAAATCTATCTGCGTCTGACAATGATTACCGGTGTAAAAAGGCCCACATTTACAACTGTAACCTCCCAACACACTGTTACACGTTGCTCCGTTCAAACATGGAGACGAATTGCAGAAATTTATCTGCGTCTGACAATGATTACCGGTGTAATGATTGTTACAACTACAAGAATAACCTCCAAGTTTAGGCTGACACGTGGACCCATGCTGGCAGGGGTTAGACTGACAAAAATTGACTTGAATACCGCATGTTTTACCCATGTAGATAGAAGGACACGTGCATTTAAAGCCACCAAGCTGAGGTACACATTTACCGCCATTTAAACATGGGGACGACTTGCAGAAATCTACTTGCGTCTGGCAATGTTTACCGGTGTAATAAGGACCACATTTACAAGTGTAACCCCCCAACACACTGTTACATGTTGCTCCGTTCAAACATGGAGACGAATTGCAGAAATCTACTTGCGTCTGGCAACGTTTACCGGTGTAATGATTGTTACAACTACAAGAATAACCTCCAAGTTTAGGCTGACACGTGGACCCATGCTGGCAGGGGTTAGACTGACAAAAATTGACTTGAATACCGCATGTTTTACCCATGTAGATAGAAGGACACGTGCATTTAAAGCCACCAAGCTGAGGTACACATTTACCGCCATTTAAACATGGGGACGACTTGCAGAAATCTACTTGCGTCTGGCAATGTTTACCGGTGTAATAAGGACCACATTTACAAGTGTAACCCCCCAACACACTGTTACATGTTGCTCCGTTCAAACATGGAGACGAATTGCAGAAATCTACTTGCGTCTGGCAATGTTTACCGGTGTAATAAGGACCACATTTACAACTGTAACCTCCCAACACACTGTTACATGTTGCTCCGTTCAAACATGGAGAAGAATTGCAGAAATTGATCTGTGTCTGACACTGTTTGCCTGTGTACAACGCAGGACAAACGCATTGGTACCCGCTCAGCTGACTTGTACATTTGCCGCCGTTTGAACACGGTGAAGATCGGCAAAAGTCGACTGCAGTCTCGCAATGAACCCCCTGAAATGCTGCACCGCACTTACATGTGTAGCCGCCAAGTTTTCGTTGACATGTGCCTCCATTACGACATGGCGAAGACACGCAGTAATCCACCGCTGTCCCACAAGTAGGCCCTGTGAAGTGTTTGAGACACCGGCAGCTGAATCCGGATTTCCCGTCAATGCACGTGGCGCCGTTCTGACATGGGTTCGAAGCGCAAAAATTGATCTCAGTTTGGCAATTTTTGCCGGTATACTTTGGTGGACATTGGCATGTGTAGCCTCCAAACCTCCCTTTACACGTGGCGCCGTTCATACACGGGCTTGACCAGCAACCGTTCGTGACTATGCTACAAGTTGATCCCACGGTGCCCGGGAAGCACTGGCAATAAAACGAGTTCACACCATCCACACATGAAGCGTTATTGACACACGGCTGCGATGCACATTCGTTTATATTGCTCTCACATTTGGTTCCCGTGAATCCTGCACGGCACGTACACTTAAACCCTCCCAATTTGTCGACCGCGACACAGAAACCCTGATTCTGGCAAGGGTGTGAGTGGCACCCATCGATTTCGCTACACGTTTTCCCTTTGAACCCATTTGGACATTTGCAAGAAAAGTCATTGATTCCATCCACACAGGCGCCGCCATGTTGACATGGTCTGGACGCGCAATTGTCTATCTTCTTATCACATGTTTTACCCGTGAAATCGGCGGCACAGACACAAATGTACTGACCGGGAACGCTGGAGCAGCTTGCACCGTTCTTACAGGGTGATGACAAACAATGGTCAATGGGCAATTCACAGTTCACCCCAGAAAACCCTCGCTGGCAGACACAAGAATATTTCCCATTGCCCTCCTGACAGCTCCCGCCATTTTGACAAGGGTGTGAGGCACAGTAAATTATGGTTTGGCATCTATCACCGGCGAACCCTTTCGGGCAGTTGCAAATGGCATTCTTTCCATTTGCTAGGCACTTTCCACCATTGGCACAGATAAGACTAGCGCAGGGATCTTTAATATCACACAATTTCCCACTGAACCCAGGCGGACAAGAGCAGACGACGGCAGCAGTCTTGAGATCCACTTTGCACGTTGCTCCATTCAAACATGGGTTGTTGAGGCCGCATTGGTTTATGTTTGTCTCACATCTGAATCACACAATAGAATATTCAAGTAAGTCACGGCGTACTTTTTTTACATTTGTTCCCATTAAGAGATCATATACTTGGGGTCTTTTGGTACTTTTTTGTAACATATTCCGTAACGTTTTTTACCATTCTCTAAAAAACACGTTTTTGCAAAGATACAAATGTCAGTCTTTCAGGATATCAGAGAGGTCTTACCTGTCGCCAGTGAAGACGGGGGCACAATCACAGCGTTCCTTACCACCAGCTCCCTTGTGACACGTGCCACCATTTCTACACACATTTGTGGAACATTTATCTACAACAAAACTAATGCAAATATTCATATGTTCTCAAGTTTTGTTCCACTAGTGTGTTAACTCTTTCCATGACAGTGTGTTCTTATTAGTGATGTAAAGAGAGAAACGTGAGGCAGACTGGTATTTTACAATTGCATTATTCATACAAATGGTTAAACAAGATGTTTAAGACTTGTATGTCAGAGCAACAAGAAATACAGTAATAGGTAACTAAAGTGATGCGTTTACTGCAAAGACATAGACTGGGTTCCCATGCCTAGATCGACCTAACTGTATCGACCAATCTCCAAGGGATTTCTCGCTAGGTTGCCTTTAACTTGAACGGCTTAGATGTCTGGCACGCTTACTGAAGCAGTAAACGATAGTTAATTGCCCTCTAACAGCTTCAGTGGGCGTGCGAGACATCTAGGCCGCTTAACTTGATAGCAATTTAGTGAGAACTCCCTTAGAGATAGATCGATCCAAAAGTTAGGACGATAGTCTCTGGGAATATTCTCTATAGATGGACAAGACCAGCAAGTGTAGGTATAACACAAATTAAACTTATGGAAAAATGGCACAAGTGTACAATATAAAACATACATGGGACCTTGCACATGTATATTTTTTATATCGACCGGTAGTTGAAACTTCAGTGTGTGGATATTTTGTCCCGACAAAAAGTATATTAGGGTCATTTTCACCTAGACTTACCCCCGCAAACAGCTGATCCAATATTACGTTTCAGATCTAGCGCATTCTTGAAATCAGTCGTGGTAAATACTCTGGAGGCATCCCCCGCCAAGTTCGTCACTTCCGTTGTGTCTTTTACCCCTACACCAATGACGTAGAGCTCTACTCCCAAACCACGTAGATTTGTGGCGGCCTTGTTTGTTTCTGTCGACTTATGAGATTGTCCGTCTGTCAAAATGATGGCTATTTTTCGGACGTTAGTGCGTGCACCTTGAGAGAGAGAGAGAGAGAGAGAGAGAGAGAAAGATTTATTATTAAACTAAGGGCTCTGTCACAATACAAGGGTGATTTAAGAAAGTGTACATTTTTTTTGTCTTAGAACGAAGATACAAAAGCTTCAACATTAAAAGTTTTCGAAAATATATCTAATTCTAGTTTGCGGGTTAATTTTTTTGCACATCCATTTTACTATATGTGTAGTGTGAGTGTGTGTGTGTGTATCTGTTTGTGTGCATGCATGCGAGCGAACAGGAGGGCGAATGTGTAAGTAATATAACATGCACAACTTACCATTATTCAGTGTCTTGATCAAATCTTCTATCGCCAGATAGGTGTTAGTCAACCCTTTAGGAGGGGTTATTTTTCCGAGACCTTCAAGTACCTCCGCCGTTGTTTTGAACTTGTTAAGACCCACAGATGTGCCAATTTTTGTGCCGTAGCTTACAAATCCAACGTGATCTAAAATAATAAAAAATGCAATGTTATGATAATACACTGGCGGATTAAGGGGGTGTCAGGGGGGTCCTGACCCTCTCCCTCCTTCGATTTCAGATAAAAAAGGCTTCAAACAATGTCTTTGCTGAATCATAGTTCTAAACCGTACCAAATGGCGCCCCTTCCCTTCCAAAGACCATTTTTTCGGCTCTTCGAGCGTGTCCGGAACCTGACGCCAAGGGGGTGAAGGTCGGTCTTGCAATCCGAGGCCTGTCAATCCTTAAAAAAACCGGACCCTCCCCCTCCCTCTTTCAAAAATGCTGGATCCGCCACTGATAATAATATCAGCCCAGTGGTGTGTCCTAACTTTAGATAGCCCGAGATGGAAACAAGCAACAACTTGCAAACAGGTGTGATGATTAAGCATTCCATAACAGATATACCAGTAGAGGATAATGGTAATATCTTTTCTACTTTTTACACAGGTCATTGTCAACGCAATTACTGAAAAAAACTTTGGCGACAATTAAGACATAAAATATGTATGTAGGTATGATTACTAACGTAAAGTAAGACAGCAAAAATAAAAAAAATAAAAAAAAATAAATAAAAAATAAATAAAAAAAAAGATCGAAGCGGTACCTTTAGACTGCCCGACAGCGAACGTAGCGACCAAGTTTTGCACGAAGTCCAGTTGGCTGATGAAAAGTTCGTCCTTCATGCTAGACGAACCGTCCAGAGCAAAGGTGAGGTCTATGGGCGTAAGGCAACCTTTCGATAAAAGATTCTATGATGAAATCTATGCAAAATGTTTATTATAATAAAAATACCGGTCACTGTCATGATATAGCATTTTTTTTGCATGGCGACATTAAATTTGCACATTTGAGTTGAAGAACATAATACACAGAAAATAATTGCACAACCGAGGAGTGAGACTTTGACACAAGTCAAGAATTCTTAAAATGGTCTTACCTGCAGGTCGAGAATCCCGAACCGAAGGGACTAAAATATAAAAATACATTTAAATATAATATACCTTTGGTGAGGTATTTTAAAAAACATTTTTTAAAAATATATAAAAATATCAATGAAATCAATTTTATACATAATGCATTAAGGAATATCAAGAAAGAAGGAGACGGGTTCATCGCCTTTATCACAAGTAAACCATTCCAAAAATGGTAAGGGGGTATTTCAAGCAAAATAAATATGACTTACCTTCATATCCACAGAGTTTCCACATGTTTTGAAGGCTGGAACTGGTCGTAATGGGTTGGTCGTGCACCTGCACGCACGCCACTTGGCCTGTAAACGTTGAGGACGCCGAGAATCCTTTTCCTACTCGAAACCCATTTGTATTAAATGTTGAAGACACTGGTAGTTGATAGTCTCTGACTAAATCGGACCCGCTGTAAATCTTCAGTGATCCTGAGAGGTGATCATATGAAATGGTAAGATAGTTCCAGCTGTGACGTTTCATAACCCCTTGCACAGTCCTTGCATTGATATCACCATAGATAGGCGGCGGGGCGTAGATTTTCAGAGATCCTGCCGGATCTGCAACCATTTCTATTTTGGATCCGTATCCGGGTCCAAAACCACCGTCGAACTCAAACAGAGTAGCCGGCTGCAGCGCCGTTGGTTTTATCGCCATTACCACAGCAAAGCTTCCAAACATGCTACCGAATGCCCCATCAGTGTTGGACACGGAGATATAGGCACCGGATGATAATTTTATCCCTGTTCCAGATCCAGAACCAAATGTTGCCGTAGATCCCGAATTGATGATTGCTTTATTATTCTGCGTTGACTTATCGCTGAATGAGTTTCCTGGCGTGTATGTGGCTTGATTGAACGACCAGAGCCCCTTAAGGACGGCTGTAATGAAACGTTTACTTTTTGTCAGGATTTTTCCCCAAATATTATACGTTTCAGTTTTAAAATGGCACTGTTATTGCTGCTAGTGTTGCCGCTGATGATTGTATATGTAGATAATGATGAGTAGGTATTCAGGCCGCTAATGCACAGCCCCATTTAGTGACACACGTTTTGTTTATAATCTGCATATGTGTTTGATATCATTTTAAATTACTATTGATTTCTTTCCACATTTGAGGGAACCATAGTATAAAATAACGTCAATAATGGGGCATGCCAAAATTATGCAAATAGGACCCAAAATATGTGACTTCAATGTTCACTTTTCTGAGGATGGAACACTAGTGCAAACAGGTTAATGTTTAGGTTAATGCCTAAGTAAAAGGTTTGTCTAAAAGTACGGATTCAATACTTTGGAAGCTTTTTCACTCAAGCTATTTCAAGATATGCCCGAGTCAAAGGTTCAAAACCAATGTTTCAAATTGAATTTGTTTATATGGTTCTGGAACGAAGAAGTATTACTTTTTTCTGTGTGACAGTTTATCATCATTAGCGTTAACAAGAAGGCACTTAGGTTAGATTTCTGAAATTGCAGTTCTCAGTCAAAACCCATTAAAATCGGCATTTGTTTGTGTCAGGAGATTGACTTGGAACTAAAAAAGTCACGTTGCTTATTTGCCATGAGCTATAGGTGTTAATACCAAGTTGTACCTTTACGTTGACGCTTCAGTTTTATTGATTTGTTTGTTTATTTTAAAGACGGGGATTAATAACGATCCACTTTACGGTGTATCAAAATATAAAATATTATTAATTTATATAAAAAAATTACCTGTGCTTTCAGAGACTAAGAGGACTGCAAGGAACAACGGAAGCCAGAAGGCACGCTGATACATCTTTGGCAATAGAAGGCAACACCTGTGGTGGCACTTTCTCTCCTTAATCTCCTACGGTTCTGCACTCCTTTGCAGGATACAACCCCGTAAAGCGGATTACAGGAGTAATTTATTAAACAGTTTTCAATTCACTGTGACTGACATATCTCGTTCGCCATGCAGAGGTCAAGCTTGAGCCCATCTGAAAGGGTCTCGTTGTCACGTACGTGGCGCAACGTCAGGATAAGATGATAAGCCGCTGTCAAATTCATCACATGCACATACACTTTAGGTGAACTACTTAAGGACGAACGCAGGATATTTGAAGGATCATCATAAAAAAACATGCTGATTCTTCTCAAGGTCGTCGGCTTTTAGAGGATATACCTTGAAATATTTACGTCTAATTTGTAGAATCATCCAGTTGTTTCATTTATTAATTTATTTATTTTTGGTACACATAAAATTGCACTGCCCTGGATCTCCGGATGTCAACAAACTCGTTGAAGATAATTGCCTAACAACAACAATAATCAAATCAGTGGTCTATGACTTGGATCGTGTGTACCTACATTTAGGAAAAAGATAACACGAGGTATCTTCTACCCGATCAGCCAACTTTTCAGTAACACCGTCATTGTCGCCATTTTTTTTTTTTTTTTTTTTTTTTTTTTTTTTTTTTTTGAGAATGACTAGTATTAGATGGTCGACATGCACAGAGGCCCAAAACTCATTTTGGAAAACAATGGAAGGCATATATTTATGTTACGTTAAGAAACTGATGGGCCAATTCTTTAACAGAGGATGTCCTAAATTTGATTCATACGGGTTAGAGTGAGTCGAGTGGGGTATAACCTAGGGCGGGGCTTTCTAAATCCATGGAAACCGGTGTAACGAAACTGACGGCCTGTGTAACAGAAAGTCCCCCCTCCTTTTAGTTACAAAGGTTAGGTTTAGCCTGACTTAAGCGGGTCAAAATCTAGGGCGAGGGTTGCCTGTATAAATGAATGGGAAGCGGACTCTCTATCATAGGGGAGGGGACTATCAGTCACGTTACACCGGACCTTGCACATGACACCGGTAGAATTCAATGGTCTCAGATGGGCAGGGGATAGCGAATAGTCAAACTGGAACAATTCTTTAACAGAATTGTTAATTATAATAACAGAAAATATGTACCAAACTTGATACATAAAACTAAACGCCATTTCGATGATGTGACAATTTATTACTCAGAATATCATATATCATAAATCAACAAAAGTGCAACAATAGGATCCGTTTAATCAATCAATCGATTTGCCACAATATCATCCCCTCCGTTATTAACAGCGAGAGCATGGGCCAATTGAGCTTGAATAACATTGGTACTTATAACGATAATAATCCATATAATTTCTTTTGGATGTAGGTTTATCGTAATGCATAACGTCTACAACAAAACTACTTTCCGAGCTTCATGAAAAAAAGTGGCGACCTCTTTCAACCTTTAATAATTTTCAAGTAAATAATTCACAAATCACTCAACAACGTATACCATTCAACTGACAATTAAAGTAAACGCATCATACATTTCCATTGGAGTCGTTCTATTTAGTGTAGAATACCAGCGTTGCTGGCGTTATTCACGCTAACGTCGTAATAAATTCAATACTATACTATATAAATAATTAGATACAATTTCAAACACATTAAATCTACTGTCAGGACTTCTAGTTCCTTCTTCCGTGTCCATCTTTAAAAGTTAACCATTGCACGCGAGCATCAACATATAAACATTTTAACATTTGACCAATCACGACAACCATAACAAAACGACACGACAATTGTGACCAATCGGCATGCACCTTTTATTTTACATAGATCTGAAGTATTACAGGTTTTCTGACAATGTTTTCATCAAAGATATATTGGCAAACGACATTTACAACTCTGCAGCTGAATATTCTAATGAGCCATTAAGATTATTTGATGACATTCAAATCAGTAAATTAAAATCTTACATTAAATATGAAATCACTTATTACTTCCGCCTATTATATTTTGGTTCTTGTGCTTTACCCTTCATCTTCTGTAATTAAAAGCTTTGAAATCAGTCCATTAAAATCTGGTGGCTGACCAAAAATCATATTCCCTTAACTTGATGCAAAGATCCCATAAGCCTACCCACTAATATTAGTTCTTTATATATATTAGGAATAAGACTTTTCATATATTGCAAACCTCTGCATACATTATCCTCTAAATATATGTTCTTGACACTATTTTAATGTCAAAAAAGATCATTTAATTGTTTTACACAGCATCATCTCTATCAATGTTCATCCAACCTATAATTGCACTAACAGATGCCTTGCAATCTGTTTTGCCCAAATCTGTGCAATATATATATATAAAGCAATAAAGATCAATTAGTATGTGTAATGAGACTTTGTCATAGTGAAATCCTATACTGGTATATTGATTAAGGCATGCTAGCTGAAAATAAACTCAAATGTTATCATCACAATATTAATACCAAGTAAACTATGTACAATTGAGATATACGAAATAATCTGTACATAAACATAGTTATTTGTACATGCAGGTTCATATAATATGTATATGTCATATAGCAAATGTATGCAGTTTATCTTCCAGCAATGCACATACATTTCACTATTATCCTTTAAACTTAATATTTTGCATGTCCTCTTTTCTTAATTTATTTATTAGCATTCATATAAATATTCATGTAAGCACCAACTGTTGTATAACAACCGCCCTGGCTACTTCTAAACTTGACCAATTTTGATGCATACTCTTGCATTACTACCCATGGCTGCAGTACAAAAAAAAAAAAAATCAATTTTGATGCCAATAGTCAGAGTGTCATTTGTGTGACCTCCTCATGGATAAATCCTATGCAACACAACCTATTTATTTACTTGCTACAATCAGAACACACTACAACGTAAGTTCACTTAACTCATAACTTAGCTATCCATCTCTTGCCTCCCTGTGCATTCTGGTTTTTCTTTTCTATGTAATAATCTGTATGTCATGGCATAACAACATTTAAATCTACCATATATTGGTGCCTTTCTTTTTATTACATATTCACAATGCAACCATGGTTTTTCTTTTGGTTTTAACTTAGGGCTGTATTCCCTGTTGTGCAACATTACAGTTACATCCTGAGAAACCCAAAATGTTCCAAAACTTTTCAATCCCGCATCTGTCAATTGGCCCATGGACCCCGTTTTGTTTAGCTATTAGTTGATCTTTTTGCAAATTTTCAATCTCTCTTTCATGTACATTTCTGCCTGGTTCTTTCATCATTCCACTAAATATATTCTACACTGTCTGTGCAGTCATGTACTGCCTGTATATTTACTTCTGACTTGAGCCAAATGGTTCACAAAACCAGCATAATGATTTCAGTTCACCTCCAACAGCTTACATAGAGTAATCATCTTTCCTCAGCTTAGCCTTTTTCTCCCTCCCTTTCTTCCCTTTATCTAACAGAAACTTTTCACTGAAATCCTGGAATGTCACTTTGCTTTCCATCTCTTGCCTTAGTGCTGCCTGTCTTATGAATGACCACATTTCCATCTTAAGATTATCCAAAATCCTGTCTAATTTCCTGCAGTGTCATATAGTGGGCACTGTTCCTCACTTGCACAACCATTCTGTTTATGTTCTGGACTCCACTGAGCAGAGATGAAAGCGGACCTTATGACACAACCCAGAAAATACAAGGGCTGATTGGCGCGCAGTTCTATATGGAGGTCAGTGGGCCTAAATACACCACCCCAATTTCCAGATTATTGAATTTTCCAGAAATCTTTCATCTGCAATTAAGTTCAACTTTCTCATTTGATATTCTTCAGTCCTCAGTGAGGACACAGTTCAGTCCTCAGTGAGGATACTGCCTCCTCTGGCCATACTTTGGTCCTCGTCCTGGCCCTGCAGCCGGCACTGAAGAGGGCTGAGCACCAAACGACGCTGGGTTGAACATCATTGGCGGGCCACTAGGGGGAGCTGCTGTGTCATGGCCCTGGAAACAATTAAAACAAAATTACTAAATAAAAGTAAATGAATCATCTTATGGTTAAATTCATATAAATAAATAACAAAACATTATCAGTTATAGGCATTTTTACATGGCATCACCTGTTTTTTAAAAGATATTGATGATTTTTATTATTATTATTATTATTAGTTATCTTTATTTATGTACTAATTTTTTGCTACAATTTGCAAAACCGAGGAAAATTAATTGGAATAAAAATACACAAGCACTTATAATTGTTCATACAAAACATTTATCATGCTGCTACTTAAAGTGCCACAACAACAAACAAAAAAACTAGCTGTGATTCTGATAAGAGTAATAAGCAACATGTAGACCACAGGGCGTAAAATGCCTTGCGTGCAGTATGCTGATAGCGGAGATTAAAAAAGCCACAGCCTTTCAAGACCTATCAGGAAACGGGAAAAAATGAAATGTTAGATAAACTAGGTTAGAAATAATAGAACAGAAAAAGTACTGGGTTAATGAAAAGTGACTATACAGAATAATAAACATTCATCTTCTTTAAAAAGATCCTGGTGTTCTAAGAACACTAACCAATTAGCGTGCTTCTGCTGTTCGCAGATAATTTCCAATATTTAACATGTGATACCTTAAGATTTCTGTGAAAGGACTCAGAAGTGAGCCTACATCTGAACTAATGCCAAGGGTCATTCCACAAGAACAGCCACTCTCTGTGTTACATCAGTGATGCTCTCATTTTGTGTTACATCTGCATAATTCTGTCCTACCACCTTAATTACATTGTTTTATACTAGTCATAGTGCAATACCCTTCAATGTGGAAAGAAATCAACAGTTAATCAAAAAGTGATATCAAACAGTTATTCAAATATCACACAAAATGTATGCATCTTGGATGCAACTCAGAGAGTAACTTTTTTTTTTTTTGTGGAATGACCAGGATAAAAACCCTGCTATCATCATCCACATATTGTGCCAAACAATGGCTTACTAATTAAAACAAACATAATTATTATCATTTAAAATGAAGGCTATTTACAATATTGAAAATCTCAAACTTTAACATGACCACATAAAAAGTTCCTGTACATATAGCCGTCACCTGCGTCTGTCGTCGCCGTTGCCGTTGGCGTGCACTTTTACCGATAACACGATAAGTGGAAAATAGTTTTACCTTTTGGCTTGAAACTTACAGAACTGATGAATATTCATAATACGCAGGTCAAGTTCGAAAATCAGCATGATTGGGTCATTTTTAGGGAATTTATGCTGTTTTTTCACTTTTTTCAGCATATATACAGCACCGATAACACGATAAGTGGAAAACCATTTTACCTTTTGGATTGAAACTTACAGAACTGATGAATATTCATAATACTCAGGTCAAGTTCAAAAATCAGCATGATGGGGTCATTTTTAGGGAACTTATGCTGTTTTTTCACTTTTTTCAGCATATATGCAACCCCGATAACACGATAAGTGGAAAACCATTTTACCTTTTGGCTTGAAACTTAAAGAACTGATGAATATTCATAATACGCAGGTGAAGTTCGAAAATCAGCATGATTGGGTCATTTTAAGGGAATTTATGCTGTTTTTTCACTTTTTTCAGCATATATGCAACACTGATAACACAATATAAGAAAAACAGATAGGCCAATTGTCATTATACTCACAGGAGTAGTCAAACTAACTAAAATGCAGGTTGAGTTCGAAAATCAGCATAATCGGGCCCTTATTTTAGAAGTTATGCTGTTTTTTCACATTTCCTCAGATTCAATTCTTAGGCATGTTAACAGTCTCATTATTTAAATAATAAGATAAGTAAAAGTGTTTGTTTGATATTTCCTGCATTTTTACAACATTGTTAATTGATTATGTAAAAATGATGGTAAACTAAAATATCGTGTATTGTGTAATAAAGTGTCAAAAATGGAAATAAACCCATATCATTGCAGTTTGTCAGATTCAATCATCCACTATGTTCAGAATTTCAGAATGGAGGAAATTGGACATTTAACACTGTTCTATTGATATTTTTCCCATTTCATTAATTTTCTTAGTTGGTCATATAAAAATGGCAACAAACTGTTTATTTTGTTTTATGTTAAAAAAGTGTTAAAAATGGAAATAAACCCATTTCAGAACAGTGCTGTCTTGTTTACATTTTGGCATTTTTAAGATGTGACTTTGAAGTTCCATGAGCCTGCAGACCTTTGCTAGTCACATTTTCTGAATATCCATTATACTAATATTTTATGATTAAAAATTGATGGTCATAATGCTGTTAAACATTATGTAATATTGCATCAAAATTTGAAGAAACCCCTATTTTGGGCACTGCTCCCATGATGACCATTTAAGAAAAACCATGTCACTTACTGTTTTCAAACTTACAGGAAAGAAACATGGGGCTAAAATGCAGCTTCAGTATGCAGTGCAGTCTGTTTGGTAATTTTTTCTGGCAGTTAAACAGTTTTTTGTGAAAATTTAATTTTTCACATATTGGCATTTTCAAGGTGTGACTTTGAAGTTCCATGAGCCTGCAGACCTTTGCTAGTCACGTTTTCTGAATGTTCATGTTACTAATATTCTATTATTAAAAATTGATGGTCATTATGCTGTTAAACATTATGTAATATTGCATCAAAATTTGAAGAAACCCCTATTTTGGGCACTGCTCCCATGATGACCATTTAAGAAAAACCATGTCACTTACTGTTTTCAAACTTACAGGAAAGAAACATGGGGCCAAAATACAGCTTCAGTAGGCAGTGCAGTCTGTTTGGTAATTTTTTCTGGCAGTTAAACGGTTTTTTGTGAAAATTTGATTTTTCACATATTGGCATTTTCAAGGTGTGACTTTGAAGTTCCATGAGCCTGCAGACCTTTGCTAATCACGTTTTCTGAATGATCATGTGATTAATATTCCATTATTAAAAATTGATGGTCATTATGCTGTTAAACATTATGTTATATTGCATCAAAATTTGAAGAAACCCCTATTTTGGGCACTGCTCTCATGATGACCATTTAAGAAAAACCATGTCACTTACTGTTTTCAAACTTACAGGAAAGAAACATGGGGCCAAAATACAGCTTCAGTAGGCAGTGCAGTCTGTTTGGTAATTTTTTCTGGCAGTTAAACGGTTTTTTGTGAAAATTTAATTTTTCACATATTGGCATTTTCAAGGTGTGACTTTGAAGTTCCATGAGCCTGCAGACCTTTGCTAATCACGTTTTCTGAATGATCATGTGATTAATATTCCATTATTAAAAATTGATGGTCATTATGCTGTTAAACATTATGTTATATTGCATCAAAATTTGAAGAAACCCCTATTTTGGGCACTGCTCTCATGTTTACCATTTAAGAAAAACCATGTCACTTACTGTTTTCAAACTTACAGGAAAGAAACATGGGGCTGAAATACAGCTTCAGTATGCAGTGCAGTCGGTTTGGTAATTTTTTCTGGCAGTTAAACAGTTTTTTGTGAAAATTTAATTTTTCACATATTGGCATTTTCAAGGTGTAACTTTGAAGTTCCATGAGCCTGCAGACCTTTGCTAGTCACGTTTTCTGAATGTTCTAATTGGCTTCTTTTTCTGGAAGTTATACATTTTAGTGAAATATTCATTATTATCGTTTTGGCATATTCATTATGGGACTCAGAGCTCCCATGGACATGAAGCCGAATGGTAGTCAAATTTTCTACATGTCCATGCTATTTATAGTCAATAATCAAAAATTGGTGATAATTATTCTGTAATTTATTATGTAATGTTACATCAAAATTGACAAAAATCTTATTGCACTGCTACTACAAACATTATGAAAAGAGAACTGTGTTACTTTTAATTATTTTTAACTTTCAAGTATGATTTTTAGGATTGGCATGCAGTTCAAATTAGAAAGCCAGCTCAATTGGGTTATCATTTATTATTGAATTTATGCAATTTTGTGTGAAATTCTCATTTTTCTCATTCTGGCATTTTCAAAGTGTGAACTTGAACTCCCATTGGCCTGAAGCCTTATGCTTGTTACACATTTTACTTACATTGGTATTACCTGTTGAGCATAATTAAAATTTGATGTTGAATTTGCAGTTAAGCATAATGTACTTTTGCATCAGAATTGACAGTAGCCTATTTTGTGCATTGTTATTTTCTGCTTTTTGTCTGTACATTTGACAGCTTTGCTGCCTTGTTTAATACATCAAGTCAAACTTTCTTTTACCATAAAACATCTAAAGTAGCAAAAACAGATGTCAATCATACATAAAAATAACGGCAATAAATAAGTGCAATAACAGCTTTTCAATTGCAGTGATGTAAAAGTCAATAATGCCTCGAAGTGCCAATTGAAGGATATGAAATAACACCTGTATGGGCGGCCAAAAGGGCAAAAAATCATGTCGTCGATTCAGTTATGTTTCGTCGATTCACTGCCTTCCCATCGATTCAGTTTCAAGTTTAAACGATCCTGTCATAAATTCAACATCTACTTTCGTCAATTCAATTGTCAAACATTTCTCATCTATGGTGTATTAAAACCAATGCTGTCACTATTTTCGTCGATCGTGTAACTAATCTCGTCGATCGTCAAACTGTTTTCGTCGATCGTGTAACTATTCTCGTCGATCGTCTAATCTCGTCGATCGTGTAACTAGTCTCATCGATCGTCTCATCGATCGATCACCAGAGGGCACTGCGGTAGCAACACGTGCTTCTGTCTGTCAATCACGCGGTAATTTTTAACTCGGCCAGCCATGGTCAGAGTTCAGCACAACTAGAAAAAAATGTTCCTACAACCGAACATCTTTTAATTATTAACAACTAAAATTGAAATTGTTGAGAAAATGTTCTTATTTCACTAGCAATCATTTTGTTGTCTGCCATTTTGATAGTCATGTCTGCCATTTTTGATAGGCCAATGTGCTACCGCAGCGCCCTCTGGCGATCGATCGATGAGACGATCGACGAGAATAGACGATCGATGAGAATTGTTACACGATCGACGAGATTAGACGATCGATGAGAATAGTTACACGATCGACGAGATTAGTTGGACGATCGACGAGATTAGACGATCGACGAGAATAGTTACACGATCGACGAAAATAGTGACAGCATTGGTTTTAATACACCATAGATGAGAAATGTTTGAGAATTGAATTGACGAAAGTAGATGCTGAATTTATGACAGGATCGTTTAAACTTGAAACTGAATCGATGGGAAGGCAGTGAATCGACGAAACATAACTGAATCGACGACATGATTTTTTGCCCTTTTGGCCGCCCATACACCTGCCTACTTAATGGTGAAAATTATGACCATTATTAACAAGTTACACTAATGTGATATTCTCAGTACTGTTAGATAATCATCTTCATGTGACAAAGGAAGAATTAACTGAACCTTTAATTTGACCATCACAAGGAAAGTGTGACATAAAAAATATATTTTGAGTCTGTGGTGAGTAAAGACACCATATCTTACGGCTCAAATAAAAACACAAAAAAACTTCCAAGGTGAAAAGTTAATTTTACATAAGTGAATGGAGAGACATACCCAACAGAACAAAATGCCCAACTTAAAAAAAATGTACATGTTGATCTTTTTGGCAGAAGAAAATATCTTATGAACACCAACAAGTCTCAGGTAAAATAAATAAATAAATAAATAAATAAATAAATAAAATAATTTTCCAACCAAACAGAATCGAAAGAATACATCAACAGGGAAAAACCATTTAACTTTCTGAATATTTTGGTAAGTACCTTGCAGCTTGCTGAAAACACTCAGAATGGTTAATAAGTAATAGATTTTTAGTATCAGGAATAACAAACTATAAGCAGTATAACATGCAAAGTTGAAGTATTAGCCTGTAAGTTAACATCTAGTAGAGACTGGTTTCACAAAAAAAAAAAAAAAAAAAAAAATTCAATTTTCAATTTTTCTGTCAATATTGGTTTGGATCAGAATCAATACAAGTATCTTATCAAGAGCTGTGACAGTAAACACACAAGCTTTTTTTTTTATGAAACCAGTTGATAAACCTCTACTTTGAAGACACCCCTTGTCAGTGCTTTCGCATCATTCATCAAACCAATTCAAACAACCTTCTTTTTTTTAAGAGAAGCAAACACTCAATAAAGACTGTCGCAAAAAAACAGACTTTATCGAAGCAAGTTAATGTCTAAAACAACATCATACTGTAGAACTACACAAAAGCACTGCCACAGAATGTCACCTGTGATCTCCCATTTCCCTCCCAACACTGAAATCCCACAGGAAGAATTTGTAAAGAACACATTAATATAGAACTATATGTAATATAGCACAGATCTCATCCTTATCGTTATTTACCTCCTGAGTAAACTGTTGCACCTCTCTGGATAGAGAGCTCATGGAACTGGAGCGCGACAGCTGAAAGGGTGACAGCAAGGATCAGTTCTACTGTTACATGGAGCTAGCTTACTCTACTGCACCTTCAAACGCCCCATTCAAAATAGGGGACTAACTAGTCCTAGGGTCAAATATGGCAACTCATTACAAAGCATGCTGCCTAATCCTCTTATAGACACTGAATAAACATCCCATGGGGAAGTATTCAAGTGGGTCGGCCATATTTGACCCTTGGACTAGTTAGTCCCTTATTTTGAACAAGGCCAAACATGCTGAACCTTTTCAAACTGCCAGCCATTTTGCTCGGCATCTAAGAAAAATTTGCCAGACGAAATGATTTTTTGCCAGACTGACTGTAAATTCAAAAAGGAAATTCTTCTTATTGTTGCCGGTTCCTTGGCACTACTGAACAGATTTTTTATCAGTCCTTTAACCTGTCATGGCTAGTAGAATGGGCACTTTCAGCATGTCAAACTCTCTACTCTTTGTACTGCTGAGACTGCTTATTGGCACTAACCCATGAACAACATTTTAATACCAGTGTTTGTATAAGGGCGTTTAATGGTGCTTAAACCTCTTATTACCCCCCCCCCCCCAAAAAAAAAATAATAATAAATAAATAAATAAAATAATAAATAAATAATAATAAAAGCAAGCATCACGCTAGAAAGAGCTACAATCTAAGTTAGGTGACTCCCAACCCATTTATGTGCAAAATGGCAAATTCAGCCTCCCACCCAAAATGGAAACTATGACAAAACCATAAAGCAATTTTTATGTACTCAGTAAAGCAAAATGCCTTTTATTGCACCCCCCCTCTCCCCTCCAAACCCACCATATTTTCTTGTTATAAATTCAGGGGGGAGAGAGATACTGGCATCAATACTGGCAGAGAATGCTTCTTTTAAATTCACTTTACGAAAAAATAATCAAGCATTAAAATTTGCTGCAAGACATCACTTAAACATAAAGAATACAGTGTGTAAAGCTGAAATTTCTCAAACTAAAGATGAGGGGTTTTATAGCACTAAGAACAAAGTAGTGTTGTGATCATCCATAACTTTAGCAAAGTTACTATGTGTAATGATACTGAAGTCAGACCTAATTACTTCTAATTATCATTCATTTATTTATTTATTTATTTATTTATTTATTTATTTATTTTCTGGTCTTGGTTGGTTTTAATAAGTGTAACTAAAATTTTAAACTTACTTCTTGTTCTCAATATTTGTGATAAAAAAAAGTTTTGTCACCAAATAATCAGAGATCAAAATACAATGCTGGGGCATATTTCACAAAAGGTCTTTTGACTAAAAGCTTGTCTAAAATTTCAGACCCTCATCTTCCACTTTCAACCAAATCAGTGGTGGTCCACTTAAACTTATAATTGGCTTTTTTTTCATTCTTACTATTGACTTTTTATTTAGTCTCTTAGTCCAGGATAACACTGTTTTATCAAAATAAACAAGGCAGCAAAGCTGTCAAATGTACAGACAAAAACCAGAAAATAAAAACGCAGGAAATAGGATACTGTCAATTCTGATGAACTAATGTATTATGCTTACTGTAACTGCATAGCCAACATCAAATTCTTATTCTGCATAACATTGGATTAGGATGAAAGTAAAATGTGTATCAAGCATTAGACTAAGTTCCCATACCTAGATCAATCTAACAGGATCAATCCAACTCCAAGGGGTTTCTCACTAAATTGCTTTCAGTTTGAGAGTCTCAGGATTCTGGCATGCCAGTTTCAGTAGGCGTGACAGACAACTAAGCCACTTACATTGATTGCAATTTAGCGAGAATTCCCATGGAGATAGATCGATCCACAGTTAGCGTGATAGGGTCTGGAAATAGTCCCTAAGGTGTCAGGCTGATAAGAGTTAAACTTTGGAAATGCCAGAATGAGGTACAGTGAAAATTACACACAAAAAAAAATTGCTTAAATTCATTAAAAAAAAATATATATATATATATATATATATATATATATATATATATATATATATATATATATATATATATATATATATTATTATTATTATTTTTTTTTTTTTTTTTTTTTTTTTTTTTTTTTTGCTGTATGTCAGTCCTAAGAATCATTCTTGTAACTTAACAAAATACAGAAAATGTTACAAAGTAAGAGTACAGGGCTCCTGGCAGATGGGAGTGATAAGTCACAACTTGAAAATGCCAGTATAGCACTCTATAAACCTGCATTGCTTCCAAAACAGAAAACAATCACACTGGTTTTCAAACACAAGCTGCACTTCTGTCTTATGAAACTTCCAGTAAGTTTCAGTATCGTAAGTAACATGGTTTTCCCTTAATCGCTATCCTGGCAGCAGTGTCCAAATTGGGTTTTCTTCAACTTTCATGCAATAAAACTTAATACTTAACAGCATAATGACCATCAAATTTTTTATAAAAAAATAAAAGTGTCATGAATATTTAGAAAATGTGATTTGGGAAGGTCTTCAAGGCCATGAAAGTTCAGAGTCACACTTTCAAAATGCCAAAATGTAAACAAGAGATAACTGTACTGAAATGATTTTCTTTCCATTTTCAACACCTTTTTTAAAACAAAATGATCAATAAACTGTCATTTTTAAATGTTCAACTAGGAAAATTGTTGACATAGGAAAAATATCAATAGAACAATTTTCAATGTCCAATTTGCTCCATTTGCAGATGCTGAACATGGTGAATGATTAAATCTGACAAACTGCAATGATGAGTTCCTTTCCATTTATGATACTTTATTACACAATGCACAATATTATAACAGGTTTACCGTCATTTTTATATAATCAACTAACAATATTGTTAAGAAGCAGAAAATGTCAAAACAACACTTTTACATATCTTATTAGTTCCATAATGAGGCTGTTAACATGCCTAAGAATTAAATCTGAAGAAATAACAATTATATACAAAAATACAGAAAATGCACAGCACTTCTGGTGGATGGGAGTAAAAAATCACATATTGAAGATACTAGTGTTTAAAAAATAATTTAAAAAAAATTTTTAATAAAACGTAAAAAATTCCAATAAAGCTGCTATTCAAACTTTTAATCTAGCTGTATTAACTTGATATTAATAACCCCACCAGAAAAATAAAGCACTGTTATTCATCTATAGCATGTTGGCATAACACATTCTTTTTGTTGTAAATTTATTTGCAATGTTAAACACCATTTATCTGCACAATTATCACCAAATCCTAATTTTGTGACACAGTTAAGAGAGCTAAACCTATGGGACTTTACAGGGAAATCTCAAGGAGTCTTTTATGTAATCTCATTTAATGGCCAATTGAAAATTAATGAGTAGGCAAGTGACTTTATAGACCTTAATTTAATTAGTGATCACCCAAGGGACAATTTTGTAGACTGACATCCATACAGTACCATCATATAGCACAAAGGTGTTGCATACATGCTGAAAAAAGTGAAAAAACAGCATTACTTCCCTAAAAATGACCCGATCATGCTGATTTTCAAACTTGACCTGCGTATTATGAATATTCATTAGTTCTGCAAGTTTCAAACCAAAAGGTAAAATGGTTTTCCACTTATCATGTTATCAGTGTTGCATATATGCTGAAAAAAGTGAAAAACAGCATAACTTCCCTAAAAATGACCCGATCATACTGATTTTCAAACTCGACCTGCGTATTATGAATATTCATCAGTTCTGTAAGTTTGAAACCAAAAGGTAAAATGGTTTTCCACTTATCGTGTTATCGGTGCTGCATATATGCTGAAAAAAGTGAAAAAACAGCATAACTACCCTAAAAATGACCCGATCATGCTGATTTTCGAACTTGACCTGCGTAATATGAATATTCATTAGTTCTGCAAGTTTCAAGCCAAAAGGTAAAATGATTTTTCACTTATCATGTTATCAGTGTTGCATATATGGTGAAAAAAGTGAAAAACAACATAACTTCCCTAAAAATGACCCGATCATGCTGATTTTCGAACTTGACCTGCGTATTATGAATATTAATCATTTTTGTAAGTTTCAAGGGAAAAAGTAAAATGGTTTTCCACTTATCGTGTTATCGGTGCTGCATATATGCTGAAACAAGACAGCACTGTTCTGCAATGGGTTTACTTCCATTTTAAAAGCACTTTTTTTAACATAAAACAAAATAAACAGTTTTCTACCATTTGTATATGATCAACTAAGAAAATTGATGAGATGGGGAAAATATCAATAGAACAGTGTTAAATGTCCAATTTCCTCCATTCTGAGATAATGAATATAGTAGATGACTGAATCTGACAAACTGCAATGATATTTGTTTATTTCCATTTTTGACACTTTATAACATAATACACAATAACAAGTTTACCATCATTTTTACATAATCAACTAACAATGTTATAAAGATGCAGGAAATGACAAACAAACACTTTTACATATCTTATTAGTTCAATAATGAGACTGTTAACATGCCTAACAATTGAATCTGAGGAAATGTTAAAAAACAGCATAACTTCTAAAATAATGGCCCGATTATGCTGATTTTCGAACTCAACCTGCGATTTAGTTAGTTTGACTACTCCTGTGAGTATAATGACAATTGGCCTATCTGTTTTTCTTATATTGTGTTATTAGCTTTGTATATATGTTGAAAGAAGTGAAAAAACAGCATAACTTCCCTAAAAATGGCCCGATCATGCTGATTTTCAAACTTTACCTGCGCATTATGAATATTCATCAGTTCTGTAAGTTTCAAGCCAAAAGGTAAAATGGTTTTCCATTTATGGTGTTATCAGTGCTGCATATATGCTGAAAAAAGAGAAAAAATAGCCTAAATTCACTCAAAATGACCCAATCACGCTGATTTTCGAACTTGACCTGCATATTATGAATATTCATCAGTTCTGTAAGTTTCAAGCCAAAAGGTAAAATTGTTTTCCACTTATCGTGTTATCGGTGCTGCATATATGCTGAAAAAAGTGAAAAAACAGCATAAATTCCCTATAAGTGACCCGATCATGCTGATTTTCGAACTTGACCTGCGTATTATGAATATTCATCAGTTCTGTAAGTTTCAAGCCAAAAGGTAAAATGGTTTTCCACTTATCGTGTTATCGGTGCTGCATATATGCTGAAAAAAGTGAAAAAACAGCATAAATTCCCTATTAGTGACCCGATCATGCTGATTTTCGAACATGACCTGCGTATTACGAATATTCATCAGTTCTGTAAGTTTCAAGCCAAAAGAAAAAACAGTTTTCCACTTATCGTGTTATCGGTAAAAGTGCACGGCGACGGCGACGGCAACAGCGACGACGGCGACGACAGACGCAGATGACAGCTATATGTACAGACACATCTGTGTCTGTACATAAAAAGGGAAAGAAAACACCTGGACTGAAGAAAAATTGAAATCTAAAAGGTATGACTTACTTTCAGTCTAAAATCTTTTAAATTTGTGGAACCAGCCCCAAATATACCTTAATGTGGTTAACAAATTACAATGTCCTAGCACTATTTGTTATACAGGTGCACTACACAGGCTTTCAACTACAATAATATATAATTAAAAGAATAAAAAACATGCCACAGCCATGCAACATTTAACTCTAGGATAACAAGTAATATTATTGAAAATCATGACGTGGTTACACGTGGGTGAAACTGGATCGAAATAAAACCCGAGATTTGAAGAAATACAAAGTTGTTTCATACTCAATGCTGTGCAATTGTGACTTCACATGCATGCATGCTTCTGGGTGTGCGTGCTTGTACGTGCTCTTTACATGCATGCCAGTACATGAGATGATAACACATGTTCACACACTGCTATCATGATACCCTGTATCAGTCTGTGCCACAAACTTTTAGGCTACTAGACCTTCAGGCAAATCAAGGTCTTAAAATGGGCTAGTGGTATATAAAAGGTCAATTTTCACTAGCCCAGTGTCTCCTCGGGTTAATTCAGCTGCTCTGTCTGTGCAGAAGCATCTCACTCCATACTATCTGACATAGAACACAACATAAACCTGGCCCTGACCCTGTATCTCTCTCTCTCTCTCTCCCTCACACACACACATGCAAACACACACACACACACACACACACGCACACACACACACACACACAATACTAACTATGTGACACAGAAGACAGAACATACCTGGTCCTGATCCTGTATTTGCTGCTGGGCAAACTGACCAGGGTTGTAAAACTGTAATGAAAAAAAAATACTTTGATTCAACAGTATTTCACTGAGGTAATACGGGTATTTCACTGTGTTTAGTTTAATGAAATTAGAAATGTCAAGAGTCATAATAAATGAAAATAGCTAAGGGGTAGGGTGGGGTGGGGATGAATTTACAATGTCCCATAGACTGGTTGGGTTGGCTGTTCAAATTTTCAAGGAATCAAGGAGAAACGTCTTACTTGCGACTGAGGTGGCTGTTGCTGCTGCTGCTGTTGTTGGTATGGATCCTGAAACTGTTGTTGTTGTTGGTGGTCCTGTTGTTGATGCTGCTGTTGATCAGTGTTTTGCTGTTGTTGATCAACACCTTCAGCCTGTGCATCACTGCCTTCTGGAGCTGAAGACAACATTTTATAAATTTAGAACTCCATAGGAAAATGGCATAGGCTGTGGAATAATTGATTTCAAAAATATTGAATGATTATTAAAATCAATACTGAGGGTCCTATAGAGAAAATTTAAAACAATAAAGGTTGAATAGTTGCAAAGACCATACTTGATAGTGTGTGTGTGTGTGCCTGCATGTGTGTATGTGTGTGTGTGTTGCTGGCACATCACAGACCTGGAGGAGGTATAAAGAGGTTGGCAGGCAGGGCAGATGGTGCTGGCATCATGGGCAGTAGGTTTGGAGGGGGTCCAGCAGCAGAGGCACTGGTCGGATTCATTACATCAACATACTGGTTCCTGGCACCTGGGGAGAGACAACACACAGTAAAATCGTTAAAAGTTAATAATTTCTAAATTTCAAACACTGTTCTCTTTCTAATATTTTACCTTTTCAAGATTTCTAATTTTCAGACACTCATAACTATGTACTTATGAGAAAAAATAAAACAACTTTTCAAAGGTAGTGGTTAATTGCTAAAAGCTCTCAAAAAAATTAGTCAACACCATTAGTTTCAATTATACTCTGAAATACAAAAATCAATTTATTTAACAAGATTTCAGTGTATTTTAAGTTAATTAAGGAAACCAAAGAGACCTCTCTAGTTTTCAATACCATTGTGCATCTAGATCCTCAGACATTTTCTCAATTTTCTAGTCTGTATTCCCTTACCTCTAGCTTTTGGCCGTGAGAACTTGTTCCCAGCAGGTGGGGGTGGGGCTGTCATGTCTGTACCTGCACCTGTGCTGCCCCCTGGTGGAGCCATAGCTGGAGCAGGCTTGGCACCACCTAGAATGCAGAATATGTCAGGAATTTTTTCAACAACATTACAAGTTAAAATTTTTTTTTTTACTTCACATGTCACTTATCAGAGCCTTTTTATTTGTTTTTGCAACAATTTATAATAAAAAAATATTTTTTTACTTCATATGTTACTTATCAGAGCCTTTTTTTATTATCATAGTTGCCTGGCAAGAAAATGAATTGTTCCATTATTTTTTCATAATCTGACATCTCGCAAAAGGTCAATGGATTAATAAATGTACTACAACTCTGGCATTTTTGTCAGACCATCACAGCCCAACAATCAAAAGAAAGGATCTATTGTAAAGCCTGTATAACAGATAAGAAATGCAAACAAATCTCCACTTACCCATAAGGTCAGTATCCTTTGGCGGCGGTGCCGCAGTCGTCTCCTCCTCTTCTCCATCCGTGTTCACCCAGCGGTTTTTGACTGGGTCCCACACAATCTGAAAAATAATAAACACGTTCCCCATCACCATTACAACACAATATTAACACAACTAGAGGAGCAGAGAGCCTCAGCTGCCTCCTAGGTATGTACCACCAGCTGATTTAATCACATCAATGGAATATAAACACACACTTTTCAAAGTAAAAAATTAAAAGACAGATTTAAATTTCAGTAAAATTTAGTTGCCACACTAATGAAAATGCACTATTCTACTCTTAACTCAAAGTAACCAAGACAAGGTAGAGTGGTGGAAAAGAAGAAAGCAGGATGAATACATAGAATAAAACAAAATACTTACAGAAGGGTTACTGTCATCTGGCAATTTCATCTCATTTTTTCCCTTAGGCCATCTGAAAATTCCACTTAACCAACCCCCTTCAATAAAAAAATTTACAAATACAAAAATATACAACTCTGCAGAAACAACCCTGAAAAGATGTTACTGACTGTGCAATTATCAGTAAAAACTTTTAACCATAAAATCTTTAGATGGTAATATGAAAAAAAAAAAAAAGATTCAAAGTCAGGAAGTACATTTTTTTTTTCATCTAAAAATGATAAATTATGAAGAAGTAAAATATGTAGAAAAAAATGGACACTTGAAACGTTTAGTTATTATGGTACCTTTTTGGCTCCAGAATATTTCTTCTTTTCTTCCTTCTTTGGAGGTGCATGGTGCTGCTGGCTTTTCTTCAGCTGACTCTTGCCGAACTGGCTGCTGCTTTAAGGAGAAAAGCATTTACTATAACTTTCTAAAATACAATTTTGTCCCTAGGATTTTTGATAGTGGGGATTTCTCTGCTGAAATCAAGACGAAATGTGGAATATTAAGCATAATTATTATGGTAATATATACATAATTATTTGTGATTTACTTGAAAACATATATTAGTAGTATGAATGTAGGAATGGGGGACTCATAAACCCCATTGACAAACTTTACTCGATGCAGGATTCTTATTTTAGTCATTAACTTGGATGGTGATTGTGTAAATGTGAAAATTGAAAATGTTTTTGTTTGAAATAATTTTTGCCAAGCACACGCACGCTTACGCCTTTACGGTGATATTTTAGACAAAGTTTTAACTGACCCGTTTTTTATATTAGCATCACTGTGACATTTGCTTCATAGTCAAAGTAATGTGTTTAGGCCTAAGTTATTGCTGTTTCTGTTGTTATTAGTGCATTACGCTAATTATGTAACAACGGCTTAAAGCATAAACAGATGTAACAGAATGCATCCATGCTTTGTTAATATGTTTTACATTTGTTCCTTGATATTTAAAGTAGGTGTTTTGTACTAACCCTTATTTTTGTATATCGTGATATCTGGTATATCAGAAAAGATATAACTTAACTCTTTCAGTAATGATGCTTTTATATTAGCTGTATTTTATTTGTAAAATGTGGGTTATATTTTTATTAAATATTTTTGCATGTTATCATTTACTCGCGATCGTCCAAGTGTTAATTGAAAAGTCCAAAACCATAAGGAGTTCCAAACATGTATATTGCCAAAGGACGAGTCACTTATTTTATTAGAGCGATAAATACGTAATGAGGGGCTCCACATTATTTATAGTATACAGATGACAGATTTATCCTCTTAAATATGTGCTAAGCACGTAAGACGCCCCGAGACATGCAGTTTTGTGTGCCCTATTTCTTAAGATATTTAAATCAAACTGCAAGGAATGCCTTTTGGTACCTATGTAAAAGACTGTGCGATCAATCCCTATACAAAGTTATTTACATGTTGAACAGTATAGATGTGCACTTTTCCCTGTGTGTTGTCAGATGATTTGCTTTAAACCAATACAAGACCATGGGCTACATCCAATAAAGCTGTGTCGGACAACAGCGCCATATTTAGATTTCTTTTTCAGATAGATTGATACATATTTCTGAGTAAATATGACGGCAATTAATACGTATTTACTACTGCATCGGGAAATTCATATGAAATGCCGGTAGTTTTAGTGCAATGTTTCCTTTACATAATAAGCGCAAGACGAGCGTGCGATGTTATATACTTGAGATTCATTTACCAAATACCTTTTCAACATATTGTGTTCCTCATAAACAGATTGGTAGCTGTGTATGGATTTACTTTTTAAGTCAGTCCTCGTTTCCCATTAAAATGAAAACTTCACATCAAGCAATGTCCCTGTGCTGGTATAGAAACTTAATGTTGTCAGTCATTTATATTGGAACGAAATGTCATCCAATATGATTTTTTATAAAATTTGTGTGAACTTGTCGCCATATTCATTGTATATTCACTGTAAGCTACTGTGGTGTAATATGTAAATAATATGTATTAATTACACAGACGACTTGTTGTTGTTTTAATCATTATATTGGCCTATATTCGTGTATCGAATATAGAAATTGAATATAAAAACAAGTACAATGACAAACTGGTATTGCTTTTGAATTTATTGATCTTTTATTTTTTTAAATGTAACTACAAGCGTTTTTGTTAAAGTTAAACAAGAATCTTTTCAAAATACACCCGAAAACCCTTTCTTCATCCAAGCCTTAATTCAACACAAGGCATAATTTCAAGTTTTCCTAATGAAAGTTTTAAGTTTCACTAATTTCAACCTCACTTAGTAATATAAGTCATTCCATAAACGGATTTCGCTTAATTGAACTAACCAATTATTTAGTTGGTTAAACTCAACAGCACGTCTTTTAGCTCATCCCTACATGGCCGGTGTAACATGACACAGACCCCCCCCTCCAACCCCCCCCTCCCCCCCCCCCCCCCCCCCCCGGTTATAGAGGGTCCGCTTCCAATTCATTAGTATAGGTAAGCCTAGCCCTAGATTTTGACCCCTAACCCTAACCATTATAACTAAATGGAGGGCGGACTTACTGTTACACGGACCCTCAGTTTCGTTACACCGGCATTCTGAAAACATACTGTGTTGACCAATCTGTAAATCCAAAGAAATTTGAAATCCAGCCAATTGCAATGCAGCCTTCAGTCGGAGCATCTTTTTGCATCACACAAGAACATCCATGTATATACCAAACATGTGACTGTGGTCACATTTTTTTTACTTTAAGGCCTTGTCTTACATATTTCATAAATTCCGTAAACTATTCTTAAAATTTAAGCGATCCAATTAAACAAATAAAAGTTCAAGAGACAAATATTACTTAAAGCTATGGTCGCAAATAAGCTAGATGTGACCGAATGCATTCTCGTAATGCCAACAGAATGAAGACATTGTTCGTTTGTTATAACACAAAATGCTATTTAGGAACTACAACTAAAGGACTTATTTCCAGCAAAAACGTGCATTTAGTCTTAGTCTCTGTGGCCCTTTTTAGGGTACACTTTTCTGTATCGTACCAGTTTGACTGCTCTTAATGTGTAATTACGCTGCCAAGGTTTTTTTGTTTTTTTGTCTCTTAAACAAGCACCAATATACCAATTATGGATCAAAATTATTCCTGTAAAGTGGACATATCGAGTAGAGGGTTAAAGTGGCTCTCATATTAAAAAGCCAGGCTACGAAATTGACATTCTCTCTCTCATACAGAAAAGTGTGAAAGGGTTTTGAACTGTAAATAAAACTGACAATACTTTAACCAATCAAGCTGCCAGACTTAACGTCACAGTTTTTACCTGTGTATCCGGGGTCACAGTCACATTTATAGTCGTTAACCAAGTCCCTACATACGCCATGATAGCATGGGTAGCTGATGCATTCGTTCTCATCAGTCTCACACTTCGTCCCGATAAACCCCGCCTTGCAGCGACACACGTGACCGTCACTAGGACTGTAGTCACATCTACCTCCGTTCTGACACAGGCATTGCTCACAGCGGGTTCCCGTGTGGGTAGGCGGGCAGGTGCAGTCGTAGCCCCCAAACTTTGGAGCGCAAGCGAACCCTTGCTGACATGGGTTGGGCTGACAGATATCGATTTGGGTCCCACAATGCTTGCCAGTGTAAAACGAAGGACATATACACTGATAGCCACCGAGGTTACTTTTACAGGTAGCCTTATTCAAACATGGGGACGACTTGCAGAAATCTATCTGCGTCTGGCAATGTTTACCGGTGTAAAAAGGCCCACATTTACAGCTGTACCCTCCCAACACACTGTTACACGTTGCTCCGTTCAAACATGGAGTGGACTTGCAAAAATCTACTTGCGTCTGGCAATGTTTACCTGTGTAAAAAGGACCACATTTACAACTGTAACCTCCTAACACACTGTTACATGTTGCTCCGTTCAAACATGGGGAAGAATTGCAGAAATCTATCTGCGTCTGGCAATGATTACCGGTGTAATGATTGTTACAACTACAAGAATAACCTCCAAGTTTAGGCCGACACGTGGACCCATGCTGGCAGGGGTTAGACTGACAAAAATTGATTTGAGTACCGCATGTTTTACCCATGTAGAAAGAAGGACACGTGCATTTAAAGCCACCAAGCAGCGGGACACATATACCGCCATTTAAACATGGGGACGACTTGCAGAAATCTACTTGCGTCTGGCAATGTTTACCGGTGTAGAAAGGACTGCATTTACAACTGTATCCTCCCAACACACTGTTACACGTTGCTCCGTTCAAACAAGGGGAAGAATTGCAGGAATCTACTTGCGTCTGGCAATGTTTACCGGTGTAAAAAGGACTGCATTTACAACTGTAACCGCCCAACACACTGTTACATGTTGCTCCGTTCAAACATGGGGAAGAATTGCAGAAATCTTTCTGCGTCTGGCAATGATTACCGGTGTAATGATTGTTACAACTACAAGAATAACCTCCAAGTTTAGGCCGACACGTGGACCCATGCTGGCAGGGGTTAGACTGACAAAAATTGATTTGAGTACCGCATGTTTTACCCATGTAGAAAGAAGGACACGTGCATTTAAAGCCACCAAGCAGCGGGACACATATACCGCCATTTAAACATGGGGACGACTTGCAGAAATCTACTTGCGTCTGGCAATGTTTACCGGTGTAGAAAGGACCGCATTTACAACTGTAACCCCCCAACACACTGTTACACGTTGCTCCGTTCAAACAAGGGGAAAAATTGCAGAAATCTACTTGCGTCTGGCAATGTTTACCTGTGTAAAAAGGACTGCATTTACAACTGTAACCGCCCAACACACTGTTACATGTTGCTCCGTTCAAACATGGGGAAGAATTGCAGAAATCTATCTGCGTCTGGCAATGATTACCGGTGTAATGATTGTTACAACTACAAGAATAACCTCCAAGTTTAGGCCGACACGTGGACCCATGCTGGCAGGGGTTAGACTGACAAAAATTGATTTGAGTACCGCATGTTTTACCCATGTAGAAAGAAGGACACGTGCATTTAAAGCCACCAAGCAGCGGGACACATATACCGCCATTTAAACAGGGGGACGACTTGCAGAAATCTACTTGCGTCTGGCAATGTTTACCGGTGTAGAAAGGACTGCATTTACAACTGTAACCCCCCAACACACTGTTACACGTTGCTCCGTTCAAACAAGGGGAAGAATTGCAGAAATCTACTTGCGTCTGGCAATGTTTACCGGTGTAAAAAGGACTGCATTTACAACTGTAACCGCCCAACACACCGTTACAAGTTGCTCCATTTAAACATGGGGACGACTTGCAGAAATCTATCTGCGTCTGACATTGATTACCGGTGAAGAAAACAGGACATTTACAAGTGTAACCCCCCAACACACTGTTACATGTTGCTCCGTTCAAACATGGAGACGAATTGCAAAAATCTATTTGCGTCTGGCAATGTTTACCGGTGTGAAAAAGACCGCATTTACAACTGTAACCCCCCAACACACTGTTACATGTTGCTCCGTTCAAACATGGGGAAGAATTGCAGAAATCTATCTGCGTCTGGCAATGATTACCGGTGTAATGATTGTTACAACTACAAGAATAACCTCCAAGTTTAGGCTGACACGTGGACCCATGCTGGCAGGGGTTAGACTGACAAAAATTGATTTGAGTACCGCATGTTTTACCCATGTAGATAGAAGGACACGTGCATTTAAAGCCACCAAGCTGCGGGACACATATACCGCCATTTAAACATGGGGACGACTTGCAGAAATCTACTTGAGTCTGACAATGTTTACCGGTGTAAAAAGGACCGCATTTGCAGCTGTAACCGCCCAACACACTGTTACACGTTGCTCCGTTCAAACAAGGGGAAGAATTGCAGAAATCTACTTGCGTCTGGCAATGTTTACCGGTGTAAAAAGGACCGCATTTACAACTGTAACCTCCCAACACACTGTTACACGTTGCTCCATTCAAACATGGGGATGATTGGCACAAATCTATTTGCGTCTGGCAATGTTTACCGGTGTGAAAAGGACCGCATTTACAACTGTAACCCCCCAACACACTGTTACATGTTGCTCCGTTCAAACATGGGGAAGAGTTGCAGAAATCTATCTGCGTCTGACAACGATTACCGGTGTAATGGTTGTTACAACTACAAGAATAACCTCCAAGTTTAGGCTGACACGTGGACCCATGCTGGCAGGGGTTAGACTGACAAAAATTGATTTGAGTACCGCATGTTTTACCCATGTAGAAAGAAGGACAAGTGCATTTAAAGCCACCAAGCTGCGGGACACATATACCGCCATTTAAACAGGGGGACGACTTGCAGAAATCTACTTGCGTCTGGCAATGTTTACCGGAGTAAAAAGGCCCACATTTACAGCTGTAACCGCCCAACACACTGTTACACGTTGCTCCATTCAAACATGGGGACGACTTGCAGAAATCTATCTGCGTCTGACAATGATTACCGGTGTAAAAAGGACTGCATTTACAACTGTAACCGCCCAACACACCGTTACAAGTTGCTCCATTTAAACATGGGGACGACTTGCAGAAATCTACCTGCGTCTGGCACTGTTTACCGGTGTAAAAAGGACTGCATTTACAACTGTAACCTCCCAACACACTGTTACACGCTGCTCCGTTCAGGCATGGAGAAGAATTGCAGAAATTTATCTGCGTCTGACACTGTTTGCCGGTGTAAAACGCAGGACAAACGCATTGGTACCCGCTCGGCTGACTTGTACATTTGCCACCGTTTGAACACGGTGAAGATCGGCAAAAGTCGACTGCAGTTTCACAGTGAACCCCCTGAAATGCTGCACCGCACTTACATGTGTAGCCGCCAAGTTTTCGTTGACATGTGCCTCCATTACGACACGGCGAAGACATGCAGTAATCCACCGCTGTCCCACACGTAGGCCCTGTGAAGTGTTTGAGACACCGGCAGCTGAATCCGGATTTCCCGTCAATGCACGCGGCGCCGTTCTGACATGGGTTCGAAGCGCAGAAATTGATCTCAGTTTGGCAATTTTTGCCGGTATATTTTGGTGGACATTGGCATGTGTAGCCTCCAAACCTCCTTTTACACGTGGCGCCGTTCTTACACGGGCTTGACCAGCAGCCGTCTGTGACTATGCTACAAGTTGATCCCACGGTGCCCGGGAAGCACTGGCAGTAAAACGAGTTCACACCATCCACACATGTAGCGTTATTGACACACGGCTGCGATGCACATTCGTTTATATTGCTCTCACATTTGGTTCCCGTGAATCCTGCACGGCACGTACATTTAAATCCTCCTAATATGTCGACCGTGACACAGAGACCCTGGTTCTGGCAAGGGTTTGAGTGGCACCCATCGATTTCGCTACACGTTTTCCCTTTAAATCCATTTGGACATTTGCAAGAAAAGTCATTGATTCCATCCACACAGGCGCCGCCATGTTGACATGGTCTGGACGCGCAATTGTCTATCTTCTTATCACATGTTTTACCCGTGAAATCGGCAGCACAGACACAAATGTACTGACCGGGAACGCTGGAGCAGCTTGCACCGTTCTTACAGGGTGATGACAAACAATGGTCAATGGGCAATTCACAGTTCACCCCAGAAAACCCTCGCTGGCAGACACAAGAATATTTCCCATTGCCCTCCTGACAGCTCCCGCCATTTTGACAAGGGTGTGAGGCACAGTAAATTATGGTTTGGCATCTATCACCGGCGAACCCTTGCGGGCAGTTGCAAATGGCATTCTTTCCATTTGCTAGGCACTTTCCACCATTGGCACAGATAAGACTAGCGCAGGGATCTTTGATATTACACAATTTCCCACTGAACCCAGGCGGACAAGAGCAGACGACGGCAGCAGTCTTGAGATCCATCTTACATGTTGCACCATTCAAACATGGGTTGTTGAGGCCGCATTGGTTTATGTTTGTCTCACATCTGAATCACACAATAGAATATTCAAGTAAGTCATGGCGTACTTTTTTTTACATTTGTTCCCATTAAGAGATCATAAACTGGGAGTCTTTTGGTACTTTTTTGTCACACATTCCGAACCATTTTTGACCATTCGCTCAAAAAACACGCTTTTGCCAAGATTCAAATGTCAGTCTTTAGGAAATTTAGTGATGTCTTTTTTTATTTAACATAAGGCCACACTTTTTTAATTTTATGGATGACATCCTGCGCGCGCACGGATTTTCGCCCGTTCTCCAAAAAAAAAAAAAAAAAAAAATGCCCTCCCCCCCAGCCCCCAACGAAGTCGGTTGTCGCAAACGTTGTTATTGAATTTGCAAGGAAATGAGCTTTCTGCGCATGCGTATTTTCGCCACGTGGAAATGCGGCCACTTTGCTGTCAAATTCATCTCTAGGATTACTTTCAAATTACACAACAATAAAAGTCATAAAGAGAACGGGCGCCATCGTTTTGGATTGGTATGCCATTGATATTGGGCATGGAGATATCACCTTTTTACAATTGTGCGAAAGGCTGGCGGCGGCCGAAACATTTCTGTGACATTCTGTATAAAGCAGCACATTAATACCAGGTTTTCTGTAGCGAAAAAAGGGTCGACAAGGGCGTCGAGGTATTTGGTGGGCTGAAGGTCGGACAGGCCACCTGACAGTTTAGCTGCTTCGTGTGAGTTGAAGTTGACAAAATGGCATCGTCTGAAATGACCTTTAATAGATTTGGTAGTATTAAGCATATCTTTGCATCATTTTTTAAACATTTCTGTGAAGTGTTCAAAATGTTTTAATATTCTGAGAATACAAATAAAGACACACTGTTTGATTGATATTTGTTTTATTGATTGCTATACCAAATGAATGCATGAAATAACCTTAAATAGATTTGGTAATATGAAGTATATCAATTCATGACTTTTTTTACATTTCTACGAAGTATTCACAATGCTTTAATATTTTGAGAGCATGGATAAAGACATATTGTTAGTTTGATACGTGTTTCTGTGGTTAAATTTGTGTTTCCAGCTGTGTACTGACAGCATTCCTTTACTTAAGCAGTTTTTTTTTTTTTTTGGACTGTTTTTTTTTTTTTTTCGCCCTCTCGCACCGATTTTGGGGTACCCAGAGGATGTCATCCATAAAAATAAAAAAGTGTGGCCTAATAGACAAAGAAAGAAAGTGAAATCTTACTTGACGCCAGTGAAGACGGGGGCACAATCACAGCGTTCTTTACCACCAGGTCCCATGTGACACGTGCCACCATTTCTACACACATTTGTGGAACATTTATCTACAACAAAACTAATGCAAATATTCATATGTTCTCAAGTTTTGTTCCACTAGTGTGTTAACTCTTTCCATGACAGTGTGTTCTTATTAGTGATGTAAAGAGAGAAACGTGAGGCAGACTGGTATTTTACAATTGCATTATTCATACAAATGGTTAAACAAGATGTTTAAGACTTGTATGTCAGAGCAACAAGAAATACAGTAATAGGTAACTAAAGTGATGCGTTTACTGCAAAGACATAGACTGGGTTCCCATGCCTAGATCGACCTAACTGGATCGACCAATCTCCAAGGGATTTCTCGTTAGGTTGCCTTTAACTTGAACGGCTTAGATGTCTAACACGCTCTGAAGCAGTAAACGATAGTAAATTGCCCTCTAACAGCTTCAGTGGGCGTGCGAGACATCTAGGCCGCTTAACTTGATAGCAATTTATTGAGAACTCCCTTAGAGATAGATCGATCCAAAGTTAGGACAATAGTCTCTGGGAATATTCTCTATAGATGGACAAGACCAGCAAGTGTAGGTATAACACAAATTAAACTTATGGAAAAATGGCACAAGTGTACAATATAAAACATACATGGGACCTTGCACATGTATATTTTCCACAAGTTTTTATATAGACCGGTATTCGGAACTCCAGTGTGTGGACAGTGTGGCACGACAAAGAATTTATTAGGGTCATTTCCACCAAGACTTACCCCCGCAAACAGCTGATCCAATATTACGTTTCAGATCTAGCGCATTCTTAAAATCGGTCGTGGTAAATACTCTGGAGGCATCTCCCGCCAACTTCGTCACTCCCGTTGTGTCTTTTACCCCTACACCAATGACGTAGAGCTCAGCTCCCAAACCACGTAGATTTTTGGCGGCCTTGTTTGTTTGTTTCGAATTATGAGATTGTCCGTCCGTCAAAATGATGGCTATTTTGCGAACGTTAGTGCGTGCACCTTGAGAGAGAGAGAGAGAAATGAATTATTATGAATCTTAGGACTCTCTCACAATGAAAAGGTGATTTGAGAAAATGTAAATTTATTATTTTTTGTGTTAGAATGAAGATACAAAAGCTTCAACATTCAAAGTTTTCAAAAATATATCTAATTCTAGTTTGCGGGTTGAACATCCATTTTACTATGTGTGTGTGTCTGTGGTGTGTTTGTTTGCTTGCATGCGAGCGAACAGGAGGGCGGACGTGTAAGTAATATAACATGCACAACTTACCATTATTCAGTGTCTTGATCATATCTTCTATCGCCAGATAGGTGTTAGTCAGCCCTTTAGGAGAGGTTAATTTTCCAAGACCTTCAAGTACCTCCGCCGTTGTTTTGAACTTGTTAAGACCCACAGATGTGCCAATTTTGGTGCCGTAGCTTACAAATCCAACGTGATCTAAAATAATAGAAAATATGCAATGTTATGATAATACAGACTTGACATTTAATATGGAATATTTCAGTTTCGAATGTATGCCTAGGTGAAAATGCGTTCTTTTTTCACATGGAGAAGTGTGTAGTCAGGTGTGTCGCTACTAATTAACTGAATACCAGGTTTGTTGCGCTGCTGCATTATGTAATATGCAGTGATTTAATTTGGTAGTGCTCCTTTGGGCAGGTCAAGGCTTGGTTTTGGCAAAGCATGGTTCTGTCAAAAAACTATCCATATGTCGGCAACTACTGCATAGAAGAATTTGAAATTTTGCATGCAAGTGGTCGGGTTTGCAGTGTGTAAAATGAGCTATGCAGTGCTTTACAAATTTGTTAATCTGTGGCAGAATGGCGCGAAAAATACAGGCATTGCCAGACAGATAATTGTGCCAAAAGAAACGGTCCGCACAGTTTTATAGAGTAATGCCCAGACTGATGTACCTACACAGAGGCCACACCCTATGTATTGAAATCTTACCACCAGGGTACAGGACCCACTGTCTTTCGGGATATGCTGTTGCAACTAAACAAAAACCACCCAGTCTGTTCAGAATGAGGGGTAAATTGCCACCAAAACGCATTTTTCAAGGCCCTTAGCGAACACCAAACTGGTTTTAGCAGGTTAGAATACCAGACGACCTCCGAGGAACCCACTGTAAACAGCAAAACATCGCTGTATGTTTCTCTAATGAATTGGAGACCTTGACTGTTTCTGGGTTGAACCCTGAAATCTCGTGGCTTTCTTTGTTGAGGTCAGATTTCACCTGTACCGCTCAACAGTCCAAACAGAGTTTACAGACATCCAGAGGAGGCCAATGACGAAGCGTGTGCCGCGTCTGAAGTGACTAAAGTCATTAAAAGCGTCAGTATTTGGAGTGGATACCATATTGGTGCAAAAACACCACTGGTAGTCATCAACGAAAACCTGAACCAGATCAAATAAAGAAATAATCTGGGAACCACTTGGCTATCATTTGATAGGGGGCAACTTAGGAACAATTTTAGGTGGCATGGTGAGATTGCCCGTTCACACAGAGCACTTTTAAAAGCAGATTACTTACAGAACCAAGGGAATGAGCAGCTACCTTGGTCATCAAAATCGCCATATTTGAACCACACAGACAATATGTGGGTAGGCTATTACTGGCCGAATCAATGGCCTACATGTCCTACAACAAAACGGAACCAAATTAGACAGATTTTGACCGGTGCCTGGAATGCTATTCCAGATTGAAATTTAAAAACATATCCCAAGGAATGCCTTGCCACTTGAGAGCGCTGGTAGCAGCCAGAAGAGGACAGGCGTAACAGCGACCACTGCTCTGACTAGACACTGACATGAGGGTCCTTTGTGGAGTGTGTAACTCTTTTACAGACAATAATTTGGAAAATATGGAGGTCCAAAATATCTCTTTTAAAGGTTTTCGTATGACATAGAATAGGCAATGTGTTTTTGTTTGCTTCTCTGGTGAATTCCATTAATGAACTGATGTCACAATGACATCAAAGAGATAATTAAAAGTTATTAAAACACGATTTTAATCCGTGTTTTCATTTATTAGTCAGCAAAATAGGAAAAAACTGATAAAAAATGATTTGGAAAAAAATATTCCATATTAAATGTCAAGTCTGTACATTGGCGGATTTAGGGGTTGTCAGTAGGGTCCTGACCCTCTCCCTCCTTTGATTTCAGATTTTAAAAAAACGCTTCAAACAATATCTAGCTGAATCATAGTTCTAAACCGTACCACATGGCGCCACTTCCCCTCCAAAACACCAATTTTTTCGGGTCCTCCAGCGTGTCCGGAACCTGACGCCAAGGGGGTGAAGGTCGGCCTTGCAATCCGAGGCCTGTCAATCTCTAAAATACTGGACCCTCCCCCTTCACAAAATTCTCGATCCGCCACTGATAATAAAAGCAACTTAACTTAGCTACCCTATGGTTTGTCCTAAGTTTAGATAACCTCCGAGGGAAACAAGCAACAACTTGCAAACAGGTGTTATGGTTTTGCATTCCATAAAAGATATACCAGTAGTAGATAGTGGCAATGTCTTTTCTACTTTGTACACCGGTCTTTGATAACGCAATTACTGAAAAAACTTTGGCGACAATTAAGACATAAAATATGTATATAGGTATGTTTTCTAACCTAAAGTAAGACGGAAAAAAAGATCGAAGCGGTACCTTTAGACTGCCCGACAGCGAACGTGGCGACCATGTTTTGCACGAAGTCCAGTTGGCTGTTGAAGAGCTCGTCCTTCATGCTAGACGAACCGTCCAGAGCAAAGGTGAGGTCTATAGGCGTTAGGCAACCTTTTGATAGAAGATTCTGTGATGATAATTATGCAAAATGTTTATTATGATAAATAAAAATACTGGTCATGATAAAGCATATCACCCACGGCAACCTGATGCTATATTATTGCAATAATATTTGAGTAAAACAAGATTTGCAAATAGGTTACAAACAAGTTCATGAACACATATTAGTACGGCGTTCTAAACTTATGAAGTGTAAGGATACAATGATAATAACAATTTTTCATGAAATTTATTCAATTAATACATGACTTTGTATGGGACTGTGATGCCACGAGATACATGCTAATTGCTTTGTACAAATATAACAAAAACGTATTCAGTGCGCTGACGATCATTTGCAAATGTCTACCGTGGCAGCGTCAAGGAAGCCTTCAACTTACTTTTTCTATAAATGCATGAAATGCCAAAGACAAAATGCGATATTTGACAATATTTTGTTGCATGGTGACATTAAATTTGTATATCTGAGTTGTAGATCATAATACAGAGAAAATAACTGTGCAACCGAGGAGTGAGACACTTTAACACAAGTCAAGAAGACTTAAAATAGTCTTACCTGCAGGTAGAGAATCCCGAACAGAAGGGACTAAAATATGAAAATAAATCTAAATAGAATATGTCATTAGTTTAGTATTAAATATCAGTGCAACCAATATAATACATAATGCATTGAAGAAATATCAACAAAGAAGGTCCATCGCCTTTATCACAAGTAAAGCATGTCAAAAATTGCAAAGAGGTATTTCAAGAAAGAGAAATATGTGACCTACCTTCATATCCACAGAGTTGCCACATCTTTTTAAGGCTGGCACTGGTCGTAATGGGTTGGTCGTGCACCTGCACGCACGCCACTTGGCCTGTAAACGTTGAAGACGTCGTGAACCCTTTTCCTACCCGAAACCCTTTTGTATTAGATGTTGGGAACGCTGTGAGTTGATAGTCTCTGACTAAATCGGACCCGCTGTAAATCTTCATTGATCCTGTCTGGTAATCGTAGGAAATGGTGAGATAGTTCCAGCTGCGACGTTTCAGAATCCCCTGAACAGTTCTTGCATTGATTTCACCATAGATAGGCGGCGGTGCGTAGATTTTCAGCGATCCTGCCGGATCCGCAACCATTTCTATTTTGGATCCGTATACGGATCCATAATCACTGTCGAACTCAAACAGAGTGGCCGGCTGCAGTGCCGTTGGTTTTATCGCCATTACCACGGCAAAGCTTCCAAGCATGCTACTGAATGCCCCATCAGTGTTGGACACGGAGATATAGGCACCGGATGATAATTTTATCCCTGTTCCAGATCCAGAACCAAATGTTGCCGTAGATCCCGAATTGATGATTGCTTTATTATTCTGCGTTGACTTATCGCTGAATGAGTTTCCTGGCGTGTATGTGGCTTGATTGAACGACCAGAGCCCCTTAAGGACGGCTGTAATGAAACGTTTACTTTTTGTCAGGATTTTTTTCCCCAAATATTATACGTTTCAGTTTTAAAATGGCACTGTTATTGCTGCTAGTGTTACCGCTGATGATTGTATATGTAGATAATGATGAGTATTCAGGCCGCTAATGCACAGCCCCATTTAGTGACACACATTTTGTTTAATATCTGCATATGTGTTTGATATAATTTTTAATTACTATTGATTTCTTTCCACATTTGAGGGAACCATAGTATAAAATAACGAAAATAATGGGGCATGCCAAAATTATGCAAATAGGACACAAAATTTGTGCTTCAGTTCTGTGGCTCCAATGTTCACTTTTCTGAGGATGGACCACTAGCGCAAAAAGGTTTATGTTTATAATGAGCGTCTTAGTCCAAGAATTTGGTGCAGAAAAAAAGGGTGAATTGTGCGTTTTTTACCTACAAGCATGAAATTTGTAGATAATGGAATTCTAAGCCTTTTTGGATATATGGGCATGTCTGAAAATCCCAGTATGGCCGCCAAATCCAATATGGCCACCACAAATACTCTTTTAAATTAAAACATCTAATATATAGTCCTATAATGGTTTAAAATATCATTTTATTGCTAGAAAATAACATGCTATGAATGAATTATCAATATCCGCTTCTACAGGTTATAGAATTCCAAAATGGCCTCCAAAAGTAAAATAAGCAGTCTACTTACTCAAAATATGCAGCAGTTTGGTGAAATCATCAAGCACTTACAATTACAAGCATAAAAATTGGCACAGTTGTGGAGAACATGATTCTAAGCAACGTTGGATATAGGGGCATGTCTGAAAATTCCAATATGGCAGTCAATTTCAATATGGCCCCCAAAATACCCTTTCAAGGTGAAAGTTATTTGTATAGTCTTTAATAAAAATATCATCTAATGGTTAGAAAATACCATAGTATGTATGTAGTATAAGTATCTGCCACTTAAGGTTTTAAATTTCCAAAATGGCCTCCAAAAGTCAGCGGTCCACAATTATTGAATTGTAATCACTCGTGAATAGGCATGTGGGCTTTACAACTACCTGTATAATCAGAATATTTCTACCTGTGCAGGAGCTATTCTACAGAGTTAAAAAAAAAAAACATCAAGCATGATACATTTATTATGTACTGAAAACAGTCCTTCTTTTGATGAACCAACATAAGCAGTTTGGCTTTTTGCTCTGGATTCTCAATTACATCAATTCCCAGTTAGCGATCTACTTATATGGCACTCATGAGTGACTCCCCCTTTCTAAGAAAAAAAGTATTGTGCAAAATCCATAAAATGTGAAAGAAACACCAGAATAACTTAGCCTTAAATAGGCAAATATAAAAAAGCTTGGGGTGTACCAATTTTGTCTGTTGGTTATGATTCTTCAGCTAGATCAGTGCATGGCGCTTCATCAAATGCTCACAAATATAACAAAAATGACAGCTAATCAAACATACAGGTCTCAACAATTTGGTGTTTTGCATTGGTAAAGTACTAAAAGAAGGGGCACATTTGCACTCCGTAATGTTATGATGTTATCTTATGCTTCAAAAGTAAATTAGAAAAGCTTCTTATTTCAAGAAATGGATTTAGTACATTCGCAGTAATGGCTACTGAGAATTTAGTGAAAATTTATGAGCAAAGAAAAACCCCAAACAGAGGGCAGGTGTTGATACGTGCTGTATCCAAGAGTTGCATTGCAGGCTTCACACTTCGTGCACTAAAAAAGAAGCACTGATAGGCGCCAAACTTTGGTTTTCATTTGATCATTTGGCAACTTGTTTAGTTACAAACTTATGCTTTCAAATAACTGAACACGAAAATAAAAGAATTAAAATCCTCCAGAAAGTTAATACATACAAAGCTTCAAAAAATTCAGTGTATTCTGAGGATTACACCAAGAAATTAGTGCAATATGGACTTTGAAAGGTAAAAATTCATGAGATTTCCGGCATCATTGTCTCTTTGGGACAATCCAGAATGAAGCCATGGGGAGTATTCACTTACCCAGATAACAAAACCTACCTTTCGCAGGTAGCTCCTACCACATCTGTTTGTAGTTATGTGTGCAATTGCTAACTGTGGTGAGGGGAGTCAGAAGCATTGGAAGACTGGTCCTATAAGGGCTCACACTAGTAACCTACATCTACTCATATGCCCTACCACACCTTCATATTCCTATTGACCCTCACGCATGTAAACTGATGCTTTCTGGTGTTAAAAATTACCAATACCTCTTGGTATTTTGTTGGGGAAAGTGGATTACATGTAGAAGCTATAGCTTTAGGCAAATTCTGGGAAAGCTGAGGGAAACACAACTAAAGCTAGGCACACATTAATAAATGAAAATTATTTGACCAAATAAGTAGAAATTTCGGTGTAGCTAGCTGTTATCCTCTGTTGAGATATTGTCCATTTACTAAAGTAATAGGTTGATCGTCCATAAAATGTGCAACACCTACTTGATTAAATAACTTTTGTTAATTTGAAACTTATTTGTGAAAATACCTTGACATTTTCATATCCTTGACATTTATAGAATTGCTGCATGTGGTGTCACAACTGGACCAAAAGGAGTCCTGTTCCACTTTTTACGGTCATTTAGATCTTAATTTGACTAAAGGAGCGAATAACCAAAAAAGAGTAAAGCTTGTTGTAAGTCAGATTATGAAGTAGACTTTTTACTTTAAAAGGGTTTTAGTGGCCATATTAGAATTTTCAGACATGTCCCTATTTAAAAAATTGCTTAGAATCCTGTTCTGTACAATTGTGCCAATTTTCATGCTTGTAGTTTTAAGTGCATGATGAATTCACCATACTGCTGCTGTGAGTGGCCTGTTTTTGGAGGCCATTTTGGATTTCTGTACACCTAAAGAAGCAAATATTGATACTTCATGCATACCATAGTCTTGTCTAACCATAAAATGTTATCTTAAAGAGCAGGTATTGACCCGTTTTACACCCTAAAATATTGTTATTACCTGATGTAGGAACACTAATTCTGCACAAAAATATTTTTTTCAAAATTTTCTGACATCGTTTTAGTGAATAAATCGATAAAAAACGCACGCTTTTAGAGCGAATTTGCTGACCTACATAAAAACAAGTCACCGTGACCATATAGCCTGTCACAGGCTGCCACGTATTTGGTAGATCTGGGGTTGACCTATATAATACACGAGACCCGCTTTCTATGTTAGTCTGGTGCCGCGTTAAAATTGATGTTGTTCTCTATAAAAGCGTCCGTATTGTATCATGGTTAAAAAGTGTGTTGCCCAAAACTGCTCAAACTCGAAGCATACTGGGCACAGCTTGCATAGGTTTCCGCAAAAACCTAATTTACGTCGCCAATGGGTGAAATTTGTGCAAACAAAAAGGAAGAATTTCAATGCACCCTCACCATCGTCTCAGGCCGTTCTTTGTGAGGCACACTTCGAGGAAGATTGCTTCGCATCCCCGCTTATGAACGCGCTGGATTTAAAGACAAAAAGGACGTTGAAGGAAGATTCTGTCCCTACCATTCATGCGACAATGAAACGACCACACACCGGAGAAAGTGAACAGTTCGAGAAGACGGTAAAGCGTCGCGTGAAGGTCGTTCAGAAGCTTGAAGTATCCAGGGTAAGTAATGTCATTTCGTTACATTTTGCCTCCCAACACTGCATTAACTCATGATATAAATATGATATTCACAATTATTTCGGTTACGTAGATAAGAGTAACGAAAAATGAAAACCGTGCAATTTCCGACCGCTCATCAATTTTAATTCACAACAGCAAAAGGGGAGTTGTTTATTTTGATATAGTTGTCATTGTAGCTTTCGAAAACTCATATCAGATATATTTCTTATTTAGTTACTAGATGGATTGGAGACAGGAGAAGCCTCTCAAAATGACATGTCCTGTTTAGAAGAACCACTAGCCAGCACTTCACAGTCCCCACAGATTTCCAAAGTATAAGAAGGGTGGCTACACAGTTAGAAAGGAAAAAACACAGCCAACATACAGTATGTTTGCAAAATATTCCGATTCCATTTAGGAATCATCATGCTTTATTTTAACATTTGTCATTTTCATTTTTGTATAAATTTAGCTTGCAACTTTCTTGGAGATATTTACTAACATTTCAAATTAAAACAATACTAAAAAAAATAAAATCTGCCCTTCCATTTACAGATTACACTGACACGATTCTTCAGAGGCTTCAACAAGAGTTTTCTCATAGCCCTGCTCAGCTTCGAGATTCAATTCAAGAGGTTCACCAGAACCAACCAGACACCCTCTCAAGTGACATGGATGTTCCCAACAAGAGACAAGCAGTACAGCAACATGTGCACCGCTTTGCTGACCATTAGTGGAATAAATGAACTGTAATGTTTGTTTAACATAAAGACCTGTGTGATTAGTTGCAAGAGAAATGTAGTGAACTCCAAGTAATGGTCATTTTAAGTTTACTTATTCTACCTCTGAAAAATGTTAAATGAGCAGCAAAGGTGTCTTGATAATGAGAATATTTCAGCAAGTACTTATTTTGTCAACTCATTTAGTACATGTGAACTTTTGTGTTCAAGAGCAGCCAAATTTAAATTTCTTAATTCATAAAAGTACATCTGATACATGCATGTATATAACTTCATAAACATTAAAAAAAGGTTCTTAAATTTACTTTTTCTGTACATATTTCCAATTGAGCACAAATGAAGACTCTTGTAACATGATGTCCAGGATAGGTCAGTAAGAACATTAAACTTCAGGTCATTTAAGGTGCCATGAGTTCTCTTCTATCTCAAGTTGGGCAATCTGAAACCCATGTAATGTCCATTGGTTGTAAAAGTGTTTCTTATTTTGCTAACTGCACAAGCGGTGCTTACCCAAATAGCCCCAGCACCACCGCACCACTTGGCGATAGGCAATGTAACGATACTTTCTGAAAGAATAAACCAGAAAAGCCCATTAAGTTTCATGACACTAAATAAAAATAAAGTATTATAGATTTTTGCAATTGAGATAATTTAAAAGCTATCTATAAATTTCAATGGTGTGTAAAAGAAAAAATAATATAGAATTTTCAATTCACGCTAATTGTGGTATTATTTCAAAACAAGAATCCTTACTCAGCCTGATTTGCCCTGTGAGATTCAGGAATTGCACCATATTGTTGCCTGTGATGTAAATATGCAATTTCCAAGGCATATGGATTTAAGCAGCCTTGCCCAAATCCTGGGTGCATGATAATGCAATCAACACCGCCCTCCTCCGCTAGTTTTTCACCTATGGAATTTCATGACAACAGCGACTTTCTGCCTCTGTAGTCATAGCTGAACAATGACCACATTCACACCTGTAAAAAGCAATGACACTAGTAAATTAAAAAGAAAACATTTACCGATGCATATTCTATTATTTTCATCTTGCCGGAAGCACTTCCTGATCTCCGATCTGGGGTCATAAGTCCTACACAACATGGTGTCTGTTGGGGGGGGGGGGGGGGGGGGGTGTAAACAGAGTGAAGTTTGAGCCACGACGGGGAACGGTGCGGATAAGTGTTTCTAAATATTTACCTATCTAAAACTCAAGATACAGCGAGGTTGAAGGCTACTGCTCCTAGTGCAGTAGATAGATATCTAGTCTGTTGAACTACAGATGTAAAACAGAAATTTGGACGAAAAGGGGACTGCACTCTAAGGGACTGCACTCTTTCTAAATAACTTTGCATTTCACTTCAATATCATTTAGTTGCCCAATTAAATCTTAAAACATTGAATTTTAAAGCACCATGCCGGCACTGAAGAATAATAAAAACACTCACCATTCTGTATTCCCGACTCTTTGTGCCTCCGTGTTAACGCTCTCATTCTCGGGGAGAGGCCCAACTCTTTCACGTTTCCTAGGCTCAAACTGATATCCCTGAACGGAAATAAACGGTACGCTTTCACTGTAACTGCCATCTGAAAGCGTACTTTCCTGAGAAACTGAACCAGCATCCGAATTATCGTCAGAAATTTCAAATTCTGAATCGCTAGCGCCTGGAAGGGTTTCTATGATGTCCGCCATCTTGGAATCGACGAAGTGTCTACCATTGACGTAAAACGCGTCATTGATTAATTTCCGTTCTTTTCCGGTGTGTACTCGGCTACTCCCGGAGAAACATCACTAAAACGGGCAATATCACGTAATATGACTGACATAGGAGTTAAGTAAGTGTAAATATTGAATGTTTAAAATGTATTCTAATGATCCCCAAAATTGACCCCCATACCCAAAACCTGCACTTTAAGCTATTATAGGATTATATACTTGAAGTTTTAATTTGAACGGGTATTTGTGTCGGCCATATTGGATTTAGGGGCCATATATTGGAATTTTTAGACATGCCCATACATCAATAAGTGCTTGGAATCCTGTTTTACAACGTGCCAAATGCCATGCTTGTAGTTTTTGATAAATTCACCACTCTGCTGGATATCTTGGATTAGTAGAATGCTTTTTACTATTGGCGGCCATTTTGGATTTAATACACCTAAAGAAGCAGATATTGATTCTGAATTCATATTGTGGTGTTTTTTAACCTTTGTATGATATTTAAACCCTTAAAAGACTATATACTTGAAGTTTTAATAAGGACCCGTATTTTTGGAGGCCATCTTGGATTTGGGGGCCATTTTTAAATTTTTGGATATGCCCATACATCCAAACTTGCTCAGAATTTCATTTTCCACAAACGTGCCAAATTTTATGCTTGTAGTTTTAAGTGCTTGATGAATTCACCATTCTAATGGATATCTTGAATAAATGGTCTGCTTTTTTACTTTTGGCGGCCATTTTGGATTTTATACACCTGAAGGATTCATACCATGGTGTTTTCTAACCTTTATATGATATTTTAAGTCAGTAGAAGACTATGTACTTGAAGTTTTAATTTGAAAAGGTATTTTGGTGGCCATCTTGGATTTGACGGCCATTTTGGAATTTTCAGACATGCCCATATATCCAAATTTGCTTAGAATTTCATTGTCCATAGGTGTGTCAAATTTCATGCTTGTAGGTAAAAAATGCACAATTTTTCACCAAATTCCTGGACTGTTTGTCTAAAAGTACGCATTCAATACTTTGGAAGCTTTTTCACTCAAGCTATTTCACGATATGCCCGAGTCAAAGGTTCAAAACCAATGTTACAAATTGAAGTTGTGTATATGGTTCTAGAACAAAAAAGTATCAATTTTTTCTGTGTGACAGTTTATCATCGTTAGCGTTAACAAGAAGGCACTTAGGTAAGATTTCTGAAATTGCAGTTCTCAGTCAAAACCCATTAAAATCGGCATTTGTTTGTGTCAGGAGATTGACTTGGAACTAAAAAAGTCACGTTGCTTATTTGCCATGAGCTAAAGGTGTTAATACTAAGTTCTACCTTTACGTTGACGCTTCAGTTTTATTGATTTGTTTGTTTATTTTAAAGACGGGGATTAATAACGATCCACTTTACGGTGTATCAAAAGATAAAATATTATCAATTTATATAAAAAAATTACCTGTGCTTTCAGAGACTAAGAGGACTGCAAGGAACAACGGAAGCCAGAAGGCACGCTGATACATCTTTGGCATTAGAAGGCAACACCTGTGTTGGCACTTTCTCTCCTTAAGCTCCTACGGTTCTACACTCCTTTGCAGGATACAACCCCGTAAAGCGGATTACAGGAGTAATTTATTAAACAGTTTTTAATTCACTGTGACTGACATAGCTCGTTCGCCATGCAGAGGTCAAGCTTGAGCCCATCTGAAAGGGTCTCGTTGTCACGTACGTGGCGCAACGTCAGGATAAGATGATAAGCCGCTGTCAAATTCATCACATGCACATACACTTTAGGTGAACTACTTAAGGACAAACGCAGGATATTTGAAGGATCATCATGAAAAAACATGCATATTCTTCTCAAGGTCGTCGGCTTTTAGAGGATATACCTTGAAATATTTACGTCTAATTTGTAGAATCATCCAGTTGTTTCATTTATTTATTTATTTATTTATTTATTTATTTTTGGTACACATAAAATTGCACTGCCCTGGATCTCCGGATGTCAACAAACTCGTTGAAGATAATTGCCTAACAACAACAATAATCAAATCAGCAGTGGTCTATGACTTGGATCGTGTGTACCTACATTTATGAAAAAGATAACACGAGGTATCTTCTACCCGATCAGCCAACTTTTCAGTAACACCGTCATTGTCGCCATTTTTTTTTTCTTTTTTTTTTTTTTGAGGATGACTAGTATTAGATGGTCGACATGCAAAGAGGCCCAAAACTAATTTTGGAAAACAATGGAAGGCATATATTTATGTTACGTTAAGAAACTGATGGGCCAATTCTTTAACAGAGGATGTCCTAAATTTGATTCATACGGGCTAGAGTAAGTCGAGTGGGGTATAATCTACGGCGGGGCTTTCTAAATCCATGGAAACCGGTGTAACGAAACTGAGGGTCCGTGTAACAGAAAGTCCCCCCTCCTTTTAGTTACAAAGGTTAGGTTTAGCCTGACTTAAGTGGGTCAAAATCTAGGGCGAGGGTTGCCTGTATAAATGAATGGGAAGCGGACTCTCTATCATAGGGGAGGGGACTATCAGTCACGTTACACCGGACCTTGCACATGACACCGGTAGAATTCAATGGTCTCAGATGGGCAGGGGATAGTGAATAGTCAAACTGGAACAATTCTTTAACAGAATTGTTAATATAATAACAGAAAATATGTACCAAACTTGATACATAAAACTAAACGCCATTTCGATGATGTGACAATTTATTACTCAGAATATCATATATCATAAATCAACAAAAGTGCAACAATAGGATCCGTTTAATCAATCAATCGATTTGCCACAATATCAACCCCGCCGTTATTAACAGCGAGAGCATGGGCCAATTGAGCTTGAATAACATTGGTACTTATAACGATAATAATCCATATAATTTCTTTTGGATGTAGGTTTATCGCAATGCATAACGTCTACAACAAAACTACTTTCCGAGCTTCATGAAAAAAAAGTGGCGACCTCTTTCAACCTTTTATAATTTTCAAGTAAATAATTCACAAATCACTCAACAACGTATACCATTCAACTGACAATTAAAGTAAACGCATCATACATTTCCATTGGAGTCGTTCTATTTAGTGTAGAATACCAGCGTTGCTGGCGTTATTCACGCTAACGTCGTAATAAATTCAATACTATACTATATAAATAATTAGATACAATTTCAAACACATTAAATCTACTGTCAGGACTTCTAGTTCCTTCTTCCGTGTCCATCTTTAAAAGTTAACCATTGCACGCGAGCATCAACATATAAACATTTTAACATTTGACCAATCACGACAACCATAACAAAACGACACGACAATTGTGACCAATCGGCATGCATCTTTTTTTTACATAGATCTGAAGTATCACTGGTTTTCTGACAATGTTTTATCAAAGATATATTGGCAAACGACATTTACAACTCTGCAGCTGAATATTCTAATGAGCCATTAAGATTATTTGATGACATTCAAATCAGTAAATTAAAATCTTAAGTTAAATATGAAATCACTTATTACTTCCGCCTATTACATTTTGGTTCTTGTGCTTTACCCTACATCTTCTGTAATTGAAAGCTTTGAAATCGGGCCATTAAAATCTGGTAGCTGACCAAAAATCATATTCCCTAAGCTCAATGCAAAGATCCAATAAGCCTACCCACTAATATTAGTTCTTCTTTATATATATATTAGGAATAAGACTTTTCATATATTGCAAACCTCTGCATACATTATCCTTTAAATATTTGTTCTTGACATTTTTTCAATGTCAAAAAAGATCATTTAATTGTTTTACACAGCATCATCTCTATCAATGTTCATCCAACCTATAATTGCACAAACAGATGTCTTGCAATCTGTTTTGCCCAAATCTGTGCAATATATATATATAAAGCAATAAGATCAATTAGTACGTGTAATGAGACTTTGTCATAGTGAAATCCTATACTGGTATATTGATTAAGGCATGCTAGCTGAAAATAAACTCAAATGTTATCATCACAATATTAATACCAAGTAAACTATGTACAATTGAGATATACGAAATAATCTGTACATAAACAGTTATTTGTACATGCAGGTTCATATAATATGTATATGTCATATAGCAAATGTATGCAGTCTATCTTCCAGCGCTGCACATACATTTCACTATTATCCTTTAAACTTAATATTTTGCATGTCCTCTTTTCTTAATTTATTTATTAGCATTCATATAAATATTCACGTAAGCACCAACTGTTGTATAACAACCACCCTGGCTACTTCTTAACTTGACCAATTTTGATGCATACTCTTGCATTGCTACCCATGGCTGCAGTAGAAAAAATCAATTTTGATGCCAATAGTCAGGATGTCATTTTTGTGACCTCCTCATGGATAAATCCTATGCAACACAACCTATTTATTCACTTACTACAATCAGAACACACTACAACATAAGTTCACTTAACTCATAACTTAGCTATCCATCTCTTGCCTCCCTGTGCATTCTGGTTTTTCTTTTCTATGTAAGAATCTGTATGTCATGGCATAACAACATTTAAATCTACCATATATTGGTGCCTTTCTTTTTATTACATATTCACAATGCAACAATGGTTTTTCTTTTGGTTTTAACTTAGGGCTGTATTCTCTGTTGTGCAACCTTACAGTTACATCCTGAGAAACCCAAAATGTTCTAAAACTTTTCAATCCCACATCTGTCAATTGGCCCATGGACCCTGTTTTATTTAGCTATTAGTTCATCCTTTTGCAAATTTTCAATCTCTTTTTCATGTACATTTCTGCCTGGTTCTTCCCTCATTCCACTAAATATATTCTACACTGTCTGTGCAACCATGTACTGCCTGTATCTTTACTTTTGACTGGAGCCAAATGGTTCACAAAACCAGCATTATGATTTCGGTTCACCTCCAACAGCTTACATAGAAAATCATCTTTCCTCAGCTTAGCCTTTTTCTCTCTCCCTTTCTTCCCTTTATCTAACAGAAACTTTTCACTGAAATCCTGGAACATCACTTTGGCAGCCTTAGTGCTGCCTGTCTTATGAATGACCACATTTCCATCTTAACATTACCCAAAATCCTGTCTAATTTCCTGCAGTGTCATATAGTGGGCACTGTTCCTCACTTGCACAACCATTCTGTTTATGTTCTGGACTCCACTGAGCAGAGATGAAAGCGGACCTTATGACACAACCCAGAAAATACAAGGGCTGATTGGCGCGCAGTTCTATATGGAGGTCAGTGGGCCTAAATACACCACCCCAATTTCCAGATTATTGAAGTTTCCAGAAATCTTTCATCTGCAATTAAGTTCAACTTTCTCATTTGATATTCTTCAGTCCTCAGTGAGGACACAGTTCAGTCCTCAGTGAGGATACTGCCTCCTCTGGCCATACTTTGGTCCTCGTCCTGGCCCTGCAGCCGGCACCGAAGAGGGCTGAGCACCAAACGACGCTGGGTTGAACATCATTGGCGGGCCACTAGGGGGAGCTGCTGTGTCATGGCCCTGGAAACAATTAAAACAAAATTACTAAATAAAAGTAAATGAATCATCTTATGGTTAAATTCATATAAATAAATAACAAAACATTATCAGTTATAGGCATTTTTACATGGCATCACCTGTTTTTTAAAAGATATTGATGATTTTTTCATTATTTTCATTATTATTATTATTATTATTAGTTATCTTTATTTATGTACTAATTTTTTGCTACAATTTGCAAAACCGAGGAAAATTAATTGGAATAAAAATACACAAGCACTTATAATTGTTCATACAAAACATTTATCATGCTGCTACTTAAAGTGCCACAACAACAAACAAAAAAAAAAACTAGTTGTGATTCTGATAAGAGTAATAAGCAACATGTAGACCACAGGGCGTAAAATGCCTTGCGTGCAGTATGCTGATAACGGAGATTAAAAAAGCCACAGCCTTTCAAGACCTATCAGGAAACAGGAAAAAAATGAAATGTTAGATAAACTAGGTTAGAAATAATAGAACAGAAAAAGTACTGGGTTAATGAAAAGTGACTATACAGAATAATAAATATTTATCTTCTTTAAAAAGATCCTGGTGTTCTAAGAACACTAACCAATTAGTGTGCTTCTGCTGTTCACAGATAATATCCAATATTTAAGATGTGATACCTTAAGATTTCCATGAAAGGACTCAGAAGTGAGCCTACATCTGAACTAATGCAAGGGTCATTCCACAAGAACAGCGACTCTCTGTGTTACATCAGTGATGCGCTCATTTTGTGTTACATCTGCATAATTCTGTCCTACCACCTTAATTACATTGTTTTATATTAGTAATAGTGCAATACCCTTTAATGTGGAAAGAAATCTACAGTTAATCAAAAAGTGATATCAAACAGTTATTCAAATATCACACAAAATGTATGCGTCTTGGATGCAACTCAGAGAGGAATTTTTTTTTTTGTGGAATGACCAGGATAAAAACCCTGCCATCATCATCCACATATTGTGCCCATCAGAAGATGGATTTGACTCTACCAAACAATGGCATACTAATTAAAACAAATATAATTATTATCTTTTAAAATGAAGGCTATTTACAATATTGAAAATCTCAAAGTTTAACATGACCACCTAAAAATATGTTCCACCCCAAAAAATATTAAATAAATACATTATTGAAGTTTTTGCCTCTACCCCACACAAACACAATGCTACCACAGACTTTCCAAACTTGGACAAATTATCCATACATTTTCTGTCCAATCCAAGCACAATTTTTGTAATACATCAAGTCAAACTTTCTTTTACCATAAAACATCTAAAGTAGCAAAAACAGATGTCAATCATACGTATAAATAACAGCAATAAATAAGTGCAATAACAGCTTTTCAATTGCAGTGAAGTAAAAGTCAATAATGGCTCGAAGTGCCAATTGAAGGATATGAAATAACACCTGCCTACTTAATGGTGAAAATTATGACCATTATTAACAAGTTACACTAATGTGATATTCTCAGTACTGTTAGATAATCATCTTCATGTGACAAAGGAAGAATTAACTGAACCTTTAATTTGACCATCACAAGGAAAGTGTGACATAAAAAAATATATTTTGTGTCTCTGGTGAGTAAAGACACCATATCTTATGGCTCAAATAAAAACACAAAAAAACTTCCAAGGTGAAAAGTTAATTTTACATAAGTGAATGGAGAGACATACCGAACAGAACAAAATGCCCAACTTAAAAAAATGTACATGTTGATCTTTTTGACTGATGAAATTATCTTATGAACACCAACAAGTCTCAGCTAAAATAAATAAATAAATAAATAAATAAATAAATAAATAAAATAATTTTCCAACCAAAAAGAATCGAAAGAATACATCAACAGGGGAAAACCATTTAACTTTCTGAATATTTTGGTAAGTACCTTGCAGCTTGCTGAAAACACTCAGAATGGTTAATAAGTAATAGTTTTTTTAGTATCAGGAATAACAAACTATAAGCAGTATAACATGCAAAGTTGAAGTATTAGCCTGTAAGTTAACATCTAGTAGAGACTGGTTTCACAAAAAAAAAAAAAAAAAAAAAAAAAAAAAAAAAAAAAAAAAAAAATTCAATTTTCAATTTTTCTGTCAATATTGGTTTGGCTCAGAATCAATACAAGTATCTTATCAAGAGCTGTGACGGTAAACACACAAGCTTTTTTTTATGAAACCAGTTGTCAAACCTCTACTTTGAAGACACCCCTTGTCAGTGCTTTCACATCATTCATCAAACCAATTCAAACAACCTTCTTTTTTTTTTTTGAGAAGCAAACACTCAATAAAGACTGTCGCAAAAAACAGACTTTATCGAAGCAAGTTAATGTCTAAAACAACATCATACTGTAGAACTACACAAAAGCACTGCCACAGAATGTCACCTGTGATCTCCCATTTCCCTCCCAACACTGAAATCCCACAGGAAGAATTTGTAAAGAACACATTAATATAGAATTATATGTAATATAGCACAGATCTCGTCCTTATCGTTATTTACCTCCTGAGTAAACTGTTGCACCTCTCTGGATAGAGAGCTCATGGAACTGGAGCGCGACAGCTGAAAGGGTGACAGCAAGGATCAGTTCTACTGTTACATGGAGCTAGCTTACTCTACTGCACCTTCAAACGCCCCATTCAAAATAGGGGACTAACTAGTCCTAGGGTCAAATATGGCAACTAATCCTCTTATAGACACTGAATAAACATCCCATGGGGAAGTATTCAAGTGGGCCGGCCATATTTGACCCTCCGACTAGTTAGTCCCTTATTTTGAACAAGGCCAAACATGCTGAACCTTTTCAAACTGCCAGCCATTTTGCTCGGCAACTAAGAAAAATTTGCCAGACGAAAGGATTTCTTGCCAGACTGACTGTAAATTCAAAAAGGAAATTCTTATAATTGTTGACGGTTCCTTGGAACTACTGAACAGATTTTTTTATCAGTCCTTTAACCTGTCATGGCTAGTAGAATGGGCACTTTCAGCATGTCAAACTCTCTACTCTTTGTACTGCTGAGACTACTTATTGGCACTAACCCATGAACTACATTTTAATACCAGTGTTTGTATAAGGGCGTTTAATGTTGCTTAAACCTCTTATTACCCCCCCCCCCAAAAAAAAAAAATAAATAAAATAATAAATAAATAATAATAAAAGCAAGCATCACGCTAGAAAGAGCTACAATCTAAGTAAGGTGACTCCCAACCCATTTATGTGCAAAATGGCAAATTCAGCCTCCCACCCAAAATGGAAACTATGACAGACCCATAAAGCAATTTTAATGTACTCAGTAAAGCAAAATGCCTTTTATTGCACCCCCCCTCCCCTCCAAACCCACCATATTTTTTTGTTATAAATTCAGGGGGGGGGGGAGAGATACTGGCATCAATACTGGCAGAGAATGCTTCTTTTAAATTCACTTTACGAAAAAAATAATCAAGCATTAAAATTTGCTGCAAGACATCACTTAAACATAAAGAATACAGTGTGTAAAGCTGAAGTTTCTAAAACTAAAGACGAGGGGTTTTATAATACTAAGAACCAAGTAGTGTTGTGATCATCCATAACTTAAGCAAAGTTACAATGTGTAATGATATTGAAGTCAGACCTAAATTAGTTAATTACTTTTAATTGTAATTTATTTATTTATTTATCTTCTGGTCTTGGTTGGTTTTAATAAGTGTAACTAAAATTTTAAACTTACTATCTTGTTCTTAATATTTGTGATAAAAATAAGTTTTGTCACCAAATAATCAGAGATCATAATACAATGCTGGGGCATATTTCACAAAAGATCTTTTGACTAAAAGCTTGTCTAAAATTTCAGACCCTAATCTTCCACTATCAATCAAATCAGTGGTGGTTCACTTAAACTTATAATTGGCTTTTTTTCATTCTTACTATTGACTTGTTATTTAGTCTCTTAGTCCAGGATACCACTGTTTTATCAAAATAAAAAAGGGAAAGAAAAAGCTATAACTGCTTTAGACTATAGTCACTTTATTTTAGCTGACTACTGCATATTTACGCCTGGACTGAAGAAAAATTGAAATCTAAAAGTTAGGACTTATTTTCAGTCTACAATCCTTTAAATTTGTGGAACCAGCCCCAAATATAACTTAATGTTGTTAACAAATTACAATGTCCTAGCACTATTTGTTATACAGGTGCACTACACAGGCTTTCAACTACAATAATATATAATTAAAAGAATAAAAAACATGCGACAGCCATGCAACATTTAACTCTAGGATAACATGTAATATTATTGAAAATCATGACGTGGTTACACAGGGGTGAAACTGGATCGAAATAAAACCTGAGATTTGAAGAATTACAAAGTTGTTTCATACTCAATGCTGTGCAAATGTGACTTCACATGTATGCATGCTTCTGGGTGTACGTGCTTGTACGTGCTCTTTACATGCATGCCAGTACATGAGATGATAACACATGTTCACACACTGCTATCATGATACCCTGTATCAGTCTGTGCCACAAAATTTTTAGGCTACTAGCCCTTCAGGCAAATCAAGGTCTTAAAATGGGCTAGTGGTATATAAAATGTCAATTTTCACTAGCCCAGTGTCTCCTCAGACTAATTCCTAATGGCAAAAGGCTTCTCTGTCTGTGCAGAAGCATCTCACTGCATACTAGCTAACACAGAACACAACATAAACCTGGTTCTGACCCTGTATTTCGCTCTCTCTCTCTCTCTCTCTCTCTCTCTCACACACACACACACACTATACTATCTATGTGTCACAGAAAACAGAACCTACCTGGTCCTGATCCTGTATTTGCTGCTGGGCAAACTGACCAGGGTTGTAGAACTGTAATGTAAAAAAAAAAAAAAAAACTTTGATTTAACAATATTTCACTGAGGTAATACGGGTATTTCACTGTGTTTAGTTTAATGAAATTACAAATGTCAAGAGTCATAATAAATGAAAATAGCTAAGGGGTAGGGTGGGGTGGGGATGAATTTACAATGTCCCACAGTCTGGTTGGGATGGCTGTTCAAATTTTCAAGGGATCAAGAAGAAACGTCTTACTTGCGACTGAGGTGGCTGTTGCTGCTGCTGTTGTTGTTGGTATGGATCCTGAAACTGTTGTTGTTGTTGTTGGTCCTGTTGTTGATGCTGCTGTTGATCAGTGTTTTGCTGTTGTTGATCAACACCTTCAGCCTGTGCATCACTGCCTTCTGGAGCTGAAGACAACATTTTATAAATTTAGAACTCCATAGAAAAATGGCATAGGCTGTGGAATAATTGATTTCAAATTGAATGATTATTAAAATCAATACTAAGGGTCCTTCTATAGAGAAAATTTAAAACAATAAAGGCTGAATAGTTGCAAATACCATACTTGATAGCGTGTGTGTGTGTGTGTGTGTGTGTGTGTGTATGCATGCCAGGTGCGTGCGTGTGTGTGTATATATGTGTGCATGCAAGGTGCGTGCGTGTGTGTCTGCGTGTGTGTGTCTGCATGTGTGTGTGTTGCTGGCACATCACAGACCTGGAGGAGGTATAAAGAGGTTGGCAGGCAGGGCAGATGGTGCTGGCATCATGGGCAGTAGATTTGGAGGGGGTCCAGCAGCAGAGGCACTGGTCGGATTCATTACATCAACATACTGGTTCCTGGCACCTGGGAAGAGACAACACACAGTAAAATCGTTAAAAGTTAATAATTTCTAAATTTCAAACACCATTCTTTTTCTAATATTCTACCTTTTCAAGATTTCTAATTTTCAGACACTCATAACTATGTACTTATGAGAAAAAATAAAACAACTTTTCAAAGGTAGTGGTTAATTGCTAAAAGCTCTCAAAAAAATTAGTCAACACCATTAGTTTCAATTATACTTTAAAATACAAAAATCAATTTATTTAACAACATTTCAGTGTATTTTAAGATAATTAAGGAAACCAAAGAGACCTCTCTAGTTTTCAATGCCATTGTGCATCTAGATCCTCAGACATTTTCTCAAGAATTTTCAAGTCTGTATTCTCTTACCTCTAGCTTTTGACCGTGAGAACTTGTTCCCAGCAGGTGGGGGTGGGGCTGTCATGTCTGTACCTGCACCTGTGCTGCCCCCTGGTGGAGCCATAGCTGGAGCAGGCTTGGCACCACCTACACACACTGGACAAAAGAAGTGTCACCCCTACTGAGCCAATACTATGGGGGAGATAAATGACTGTGGAATGATATGCTCCTGGTATCATTTTATTAACATCAAATTTCACAAAAAATCACAAAATATACATTCTACCAAAATATGCAGTTTCAAGTCCAAAATTAGTACTTAGTGGCATAACCACGTGACCTAATAATAGGTGCCAGTCTACGAAGCAAGGTTTCATATAATTGTCTGATGCGTTCAGGGCTTATGCTGGCCCAAGCATGAAACACTGAATATAACAGAGTTTCTCTGCTGGTTAGACGGACATTTGTCAAAAGTTTTGACATATCATTCCACACATTTTCTATTATGTTTGCATCCGGACTCTGGGCAGGCCACATCACCCTGCGAATGTCCTGTTGGTCAAACCAATCATCAACTGCTCTGGGCCTGTGACAAGGAGCATTGTCATCCTGGTGAACAAATGGATAATTCCTGTCACCAAACATGTCAGTAATAGATGCTAGCAAGCCTGACTCCAAAACATCGATATATTTCTAGTGATTCATGTTTCCATTAACCACTATCAATTCGCCCAAGCCATGGATGCTGATGGGGCCGTAGCAATAGTCCGAAGGTTCAATAGTCCGAAGGTTCATTGGTCCGAATGTTCACTATAGAACATTCGGACCAATGAACCCTTGATTAAAAAATCGATAAAAAATGTTACCGCTTTTCGGACCAATGAACCTTCGGACCAATGAACCTTCGGACTATCGAGACACCCCCATGCTGATGCAGCCCCACACCATGATGAATATGCTGCTCCGGGTTCGAAAATTCAGTGCATGTGGTTCAAATGCTTTACCATCAGTTTGCCAGCATAGTACCCGTCTGTCATCAGAGGTCAGACCAAAGCGACACTCATCAGAAAAATATATAGGACCAATTGTCATGAACTGTCCAGTTCCAGATCCTGTTGACCCTAGTTTACTCTACGTTGCCTGTTTTGTAACGATATAAGAGGTTTCAGTCTTGCTACCCTGCTGTACACTCTCTGAGCATGTAACCGACGCCTAGCAATTTTCACATACACATTCTTATGTGTGAAATTGTTCCACTGTGTTGTCAACTGACAAGCAGTGTCGAACTTTGTATCTTGCCATATTGGACATCAAAATCAGTCGTCGGTCTTCACGGCCAGTATTTTTCTTGGACGACCCATCAGAGGAAATTTGTCTCTTGATCCAGTGTTTCTATACCGAGACCAGACCCTCTGCACGGTTCTGACTGAACAATTCAATTGTATCGATATTCTGACATTGCTTATATTCCGCCTCTTCAGGTTAACAACTTGCACCTATAACCGTTAGATAATTGCCTGTATCTTGCCATATTGGAGGAAGACAGGAATAACATTTGCTGTACATGTACAAGACCATCAATACAATTCAATGGTATAGCGGTTTTATACTCATTAGTCACATTATAAGTAGACCAGGCATTATAAATACCCAAGATCTGCCTACTTTTATTACTCTGAGTTAGGGGGTGACACTTCTTTTGTCCAGTGTGTGTAGAATGCAGAATATGTCAGGAATTTTTTCAACAACATTACAAGTTATAATAATATTTTTTTTTACTTCACATGTCACTTATCAGAGCCTTTTTTTATTATCATAGTTGCCTGAAAAAGAAAATGAATTGTTCCATTATTTTTTCATAATCTGACATCTTGCAAAAGGTCAATGGATTAATAAATGTACTACAACTCTGGCATTTTTGTCAGACCATCACAGCCCAATGATCAAAAGAAAGGATCTATTATATTGTAAAGCCTGTATAACAGATAAGAAATGCAAACAAATCTCCACTTACCCATAAGGTCAGTATCCTTTGGCGGCGGTGCCGCAGTCGTCTCCTCCTCTTCTCCATCTGTGTTCACCCAGCGGTTTTTGACTGGGTCCCACACAATCTGAAATATAATAAACACGTTGCCCGTCACCATTACAACACAATATAAACACAACTAGAGGAGCAGAGAGCCTCAGCTGCCTCCTAGGTATGTACCACCAGCTGATTTAATCACATCAATAGGATATAAACACACACTTTTCAAAGTAAAAAATTAAAAGAAAGATTTAAATTTCAGTAAAATTTAGTTGCCACACTAATGAAAATGCACTATTCTACTCTTAACTCAAAGTAACCAAGACAAGGTAGAGTGGAGGAGAAGAAGAAAGCAGGATGAATACATGGAATAAAACAAAATACTTACAGAAGGGTTACTGTCATCTGGCAACTTCATCTCATTTTTTCCCTTAGGCCATCTGAAAATTCCACTTAACCAGCCCCCCTGCAAAAAAAATTTTACAAATACAAACCCTGCATAAACAACCCTGCAAAGAAGTTACTGACTGTGCAATTATCAGTAAAAACTTTTAACCATAAAAATTTTAGCTGGTTATATGAAAAAAAAAAAAAGATTCAAAGTCAGGAAGTACATTTTTTTTTGCATCTAAAAATGATAAATTATGAAAAAGTAAAATATGTAGAAAAAAAAGACACTTGAAACGTTTATGTTATTATGGTACCTTTTTGGCTCCAGAATCTTTCTTCTTTTCTTCCTTCATTGGAGGTGGTGCTGCTGGCTTTTCTTCAGCTGACTCTTGCCGAACTAGCTGCTGCTTTAAGGAGAAAAGCATTTACTATAACTTTCTAAAATACAATTTTGTCCCTATGATTTTTGATAGTGGGGATTTCTCTGCTGAAATCAAGACGAAATGTGGAATATTAAGCATAATTATTATGGTAATATATACATAATTATTTGTGATTTACTTGAAAACATATATTAGTAGTATGAATGTAGGAATGGGGGACTCATAAACCCCATTGACAAACTTTACTCGATGCAGGATTCTTATTTTAGTCATTAACTTGGATGGTGATTGTGTAAATGTGAAAATTGAAAATGTTTTTGTTTGAAATAATTTTTACCAAGCACACGCACGCTTAAGCCTTTACGGTGATATTTTAGACGAAGTTTTAACTGACCCGTTTTATATTAGCATCACTGTGACACTTGCTTCATAGTCGAAGTAATGTGTTTAGGCCTAAGTTATTGCTGTTTCTGTTGTTATTAGTGCATTACGCTAATTATGTAACAACGGCTTAAAGCATAAACAGATGTAACAGAATGCATCCATGCTTTGTTAATATGTTTTACATTTGTTCCTTGATATTTAAAGTAGGTGTTTTGTACTAACCCTTATTTTTTGTATATCGTGATATCTGGTATATCAGAAAAGATATAACTTAACTCTTTCAGTAATGATGCTTTTATATTAGCTGTATTTTATTTGTAAAATGTGGGTTATATTTTTATTAAATATTTTTGCATGTTATCATTTACGCGCGATCGTCCAAGTGTTAATTGAAAAGTCCAAAACCATAAGGAGTTCCAAACATGTATATTGCCAAAGGACGAGTCACTTATTTTATTAGAGCGATAAATACGTAATGAGGGGCTCCACATTATTTATAGTATACAGATGACAGATTTATCCTCTTAAATATGTGCTAAGCACGTAAGACGCCCCGAGACATGCAGTTTTGTGTGCCCTATTTCTTAAGATATTTAAATCAAACTGCAAGGAATGCCTTTTGGTACCTATGTAAAAGACTGTGCGATCAATCCCTATACAAAGTTATTTACATGTTGAACAGTATAGATGTGCACTTTTCCCTGTGTGTTGTCAGATGATTTGCTTTAAACCAATACAAGACCATGGGCTACATTCAATAAAGCTGTGTCGGACAACAGCGCCATATTTCGATTTCTTTTTCAGATAGATTGATACATATTTCTGAGTAAATATGACGGCAATTAATACGTATTTACTACTGCATCGGGAAATTCATATGAAATGCCGGTAGTTTTAGTGCAATGTTTCCTTTACATAATAAGCGCAAGACGAGGTGCGATGTTATATACTTGAGATTTATTTACCAAATACCTTTTCAACATATTGTGTTCCTCATAAATAGATTGGTAGTTGTGTATGGATTTACTTTTTAAGTCAGTCCTCGTTTCCCATTAAAATGAAAACTTCACATCAAGCAATGTCCCTGTGCTGGTATAGAAACTTAATGTTGTCAGTCATTTATATTGGAACGAAATGTCATCCAATATGATTTTTTATAAAATTTGTGTGAACTTGTCGCCATATTCATTGTATATTCACTGTAAGCTACTGTGGTGTAATATGTAAATAATATGTATTAATTACACAGACGACTTGTTGTTGTTTTAATCATTATATTGGCCTATATTCGTGTATAGAATATAGAAATTGAATATAAAAACAAGTACAATGACAAACTGGTATTGTTTTTGAATTTATTGATCTTTTATTTTCTTAAATGTAACTACAAGCGTTTTTGTTAAAGTTAAACAAGAATCTTTTCAAAATACACCCGAAAACCCTTTCTTCATCCAAGCCTTAATTCAACACAAGGCATTATTTCAAGTTTTCCTAATGAAAGTTTTAAGTTTCACTAATTTCAACCTCACTTAGTAATATAAGTCATTCCATAAACGGATTTCGCTTAATTGAACTAACCAATTATTTAGTTGGTTAAACTCAACAGCACGTCTTTTAGCTCATCCCTACATGGCCGGTGTAACATGACACAGATCCCCCCTCCAACCCCCCCCCCCCCCCCCCCCCCCCCCCCCCCCCCCCCGGTTATAGAGGGTCCGCTTCCAATTCATTAGTATAGGTAAGCCTAGCCCTAGATTTTGACCCCTAACCCTAACCATTATAACTAAATGGAGGGCGGACTTACTGTTACACGGACCCTCAGTTTCGTTACACCGGCATTCTGAAAACATAATGTGTTGACCAATCTGTAAATCCAAAGAAATTTGAAATCCAGCCAATTGCAATGCAGCTTTCAGTCGGAGCATCTTTTCGCATCACACAAAAACATCCATGTATATACCAAACATGTGACTGTGGTCACATTTTTTTTACTTAAAGGCCTTGCCTTACATATTTCATAAATTCCGTAAACTATTCTTAAAATTTAAGCGATCCAATTAAACAAATAAAAGTTCAAGAGACAAATATTACTTAAAGCTATGGTCGCAAATAAGCTAGATGTGACCGAATGCCTTCTCGTAATGCCAACAGAATGAAGACATTGTTCGTTTATTATAACACAAAATGCTATTTAGGAACTACAACTAAAGGACTTATTTCCAGCAAAAACATGTGCATTTAGTCTTAGTCTCTGTGGCCCTTTTTAGGGTACACTTTTCTGTATCGTACCAGTTTGACTGCTCTTAATGTGTAATTACGCTGCCAAGGTTTTTTTGTCTCTTAAACAAGCACCAATATACTAATTATGGATCAAAATTATACCTGTAAAGTGGACATATCAAGTAGAGGGTTAAAGTGGCTCTCATATGAAAAAGCCAGGCTACAAAATTGACAATCTCTCAAATTGGTGCAATACAGAAAAGTGTGAAAGGGTTTTGAACTGTAAATAAAACTGACAATACTTTAACCAATCAAGCTGCCAGACTTAACGTCACAGTTTTTACCTGTGTATCCGGGGTCACAGTCACATTTATAGTCGTTAACCAAGTCCCTACATACGCCATGATAGCATGGGTAGCTGATGCATTCGTTCTCATCAGTCTCACACTTCGTCCCGATAAACCCCGCCTTGCAGCGACACACGTGACCGTCACTAGGACTGTAGTCACATCTACCTCCGTTCTGACACAGGCATTGCTCACAGCGGATTCCCGTGTGGGTAGGCGGGCAGGTGCAGTCGTAGCCCCCAAACTTTGGAGCGCAAGCGAACCCTTGCTGACATGGGTTGGGCTGACAGATATCGATTTGGGTCCCACAATGCTTGCCAGTGTAAAACGAAGGACATATACACTGATAGCCACCGAGGTTACTTTTACAGGTAGCGCCATTCAAACATGGGGACGACTTGCAGAAATCTATCTGCGTCTGGCAATGTTTACCGGTGTAAGACGGACCGCAAGTACAAGTGTAACCTCCCAACACACTGTTACACGTTGCTCCATTCAAACATGGGGATGATTGGCACAAATCTATTTGCGTCTGGCAATGTTTACCGGTGTGAAAACGACCGCATTTACAACTGTAACCCCCCAACAAACTGTTGCAAGTTGCTCCGTTTAAACATGGAGTGGACTTGCAAAAATCTACTTGCGTCTGGCAATGTTTACCGGTGTAAAAAGGACCACATTTACATCTGTAACCCCCCAACACACTGTTACAAGTTGCTCCGTTCAAACATGGGACAGACTTGCAGAAATCTATCTGTGTCTGGCAATGTTTACCGGTGTAATGATTGCTACAACTACAGGAATAACCTCCAAGTTTAGGCTGACACGTGGACCCATGCTGGCAGGGGTTAGACTGACAAAAATTGATTTGAGTACCGCATGTTTTACCCATGTAGATAGAAGGACACGTGCATTTAAAGCCACCAAGCTGCGGGACACATATACCGCCATTTAAACATGGGGACGACTTGCAGAAATCTACTTGCGTCTGGCAATGTTTACCGGTGTAGAAAGGACCGCATTTACAACTGTAACCCCCCAACACACTGTTACACGTTGCTCCGTTCAAACAAGGGGAAGAATTGCAGAAATCTATCTGCGTCTGGCAATGTTTACCGGTGTAATGATTCCTACAACTACAGGAATAACCTCCAAGTTTAGGCTGACACGTGGACCTATGCTGGCAGGGGTTAGACTGACAAAAATTGATTTGAGTACCGCATGTTTTACCCATGTAGAAAGAAGGACACGTGCATTTAAAGCCACCAAGCTGCGGGACACATATACCGCCATTTAAACATGGGGACGACTTGCAGAAATCTACTTGCGTCTGGCAATGTTTACCGGTGTAAAAAGGACCGCACTTACAACTGTAACCCCCCAACACACTGTTACACGTTGCTCCGTTCAAACAAGGGGAAGAATTGCAGAAATCTACTTGCGTCTGGCAATGTTTACCGGTGTAAAAAGGACTGCATTTACAACTGTAACCGCCCAACACACTGTTACATGTTGCTCCGTTCAAACATGGGGAAGAATTGCAGAAATCTATCTGCGTCTGGCAATGTTTACCGGTGTAATGATTGTTACAACTACAAGAATAACCTCCAAGTTTAGGCCGACACGTGGACCCATGCTGGCAGGGGTTAGACTGACAAAAATTGATTTTAGTACCGCATGTTTTACCCATGTAGAAAGAAAGACACGTGCATTTAAAGCCACCAAGCTGCGGGACACATATACCGCCATTTAAACATGGGGACGACTTGCAGAAATCTACTTGAGTCTGACAATGTTTACCGGTGTAAAAAGGACCACATTTGCAGCTGTAACCGCCAAACACACTGTTGCACGTTGCTCCGTTCAAACATGGAGAAGAAATGCAGAAATCTATCTGCGTCTGGCAATGATTACCGGTGTAAAAAGGACCGCATTTACAACTGTAACCTCCCAACACACTGTTACACGTTGCTCCGTTCAAACATGGGGAAGAATTGCAGAAATTTTTCTGCGTCTGGCAATGTTTACCGGTGTAAAAAGGACTGCATTTACAACTGTAACCTCCCAACACACTGTTACACGTTGCTCCGTTCAAACATGGGGAAGAATTGCAGAAATTTATCTGCGTCTGGCAATGTTTACCGGTGTAAAAAGGACCGCATTTACAACTGTAACCTCCCAACACACTGTTACACGTTGCTCCGTTCAGACATGGGGAAGAGTTGCAGAAATCTATCTGCGTCTGACAATGCATACCGGTGTAATGATTGTTACAACTACAGGAATAACCTCCAAGTTTAGGCTGACACGTGGACCCATGCTGGCAGGGATTAGACTGACAAAAATTGATTTGAGTACCGCATGTTTTACCCATGTAGAAAGAAGGACACGTGCATTTAAAGCCACCAAGCTGAGGTACACATAGGGGAGAGCGGGGTTGGTTGGAACAGTTTTCACGTTTTTTGCGATATCTCAGCAGTCAAAGCTTTGGGGACAAAAATAAAAAATCTGATAGGGGAAAATTATATGCCGCACTCATCTATGAAATAAAACATCAAGTAGGTCTTTTTATTTTAGAGTTATAAATGCTCAAAGTTGCCTCCTAAAACGTTCCATCTCACCCCACCCGCGGGGTCAGTTGGAACAGGCAGTGGGGTGAGTTGGAACAAGAGGGCGAGTTGGAACGCTTGCATATAAATTCAAAGTATAATTCATTTTAAGAGTAGGATTATCTATATTAATTTCCCAACAAGTAAGTGTTACTTTGTATTCGTATCTCCATAGTTTGTAAGCATTTTTTACGTTTACAATTTGCTTTCAAATAGTCTTTTCGATGTATAAACCATATCCAGTTACACTTCATTTCATAATGATAACAAAAGTGGTGTAGTTTAAGAGAAACGAAATTGAACTCATATATTTCAACCTATTAATAACAGTATGTTAGACCTACAAATGAAAACTGTATCTCTTTCAACTCAACAACTCAGAATCAAAATCGCAGTTCTGACATATGTACACTCGGTCACCCTTACAGTCTTCATGTGACCACTTTAGACAAACAATGCATTTAACCCATTTCTCTTTTGGTCGGCTGTTAATGAACGGCTCCCCACAAACCAGACATGGCCACTCTTCTTCTGACACAGAATCGCTGGTCATCTTTAATTTCCTTTTTCTTGATTTTCTCTATCGACTAGAAATCTTTAACTGTTTTTTATTTTTGTTGCGCTTGTCCTTTTTAATTTTGTTGGGCTTGGCCTTTTCTTTTTCGAGTAGCTCATTTTCAGGTGTGTCAGTTAGTACTGCACTGCATCGTTTTCTTCTTTTAATCTTTGGACTGCGACGGTGAGCCTCTGGACTTGAGCTGTTTTGGGGTTTTCTTAAGTGCGCTTTAGTGTGTTGTAGCACCTCTTCCGGTGAGGGCAACTGAGATTTCAACTGAATCTTTGCCTAAGTTACGAGGTGAATGTTTGTCTTTTCTGGCGGATTTTGTACCCTCGTTCACTAAACATTGACAGCAACCCCCAATCCATTACACAAAGCATTTAAAACAATATCGGCAGAATTGGTGTTGTATAGTTTATCCATAACATAGGCTCTCAGCTAGAATATTTTCATTTTGCCGCGAAAAGCAGAGTAATAATCGACATTTCCTTCCACATTTAAAAGCAATTTATCGCAAAAAGCAACAGTGGGCATGCAGACCCCTATTCGACCAAACAGCTAGCAACTGCATTTAACAAGCAGTGACCATCCCCCCTTGTATCTTCTAAACGCATGTACATTCCGGCATCATGGAGATGTTCTATCAGCTAGATTCCGTCTCCAGTTGGAGTTGTACTGGGTTACTACGTTACTACTCTCTTCAAAGTTGAAATTAAAATATTTAGAGAGGTTTAAAAAAATGAAAAACACCGTGCGGGGTGGGTTGGAACACCCCTGACAGTGTTCCAACTGGCCCCATGTCAAATGTTCCGACCAGCCCCCATGACGTCATGGCCTACTTATGACACTGTATTTCTTTAACACGTGGGAAGTGTTTAAAAAAAACGACAGCTTTTTGAACATCAAGGTGGTCCTAAACGCTATGCACAATTTCAGTGATATAATCCTTATACTTTAGTTTACAGCACGATGAATGTCAAAAATATGAAAACTTACTTCGAGTAGCAAAAATAAGTTTTTTTCGCATAAAACTTTTACTGCATTTTCGAAACTTCCACAAGTTTACCGGATGAATGACCATGCCACGTGACATTTTTATGCTGAAGGAGCACATGATCGGTCTTGTGGTTTAAGAAATAAAGCCAATGTTCCAACTTACCCGCGTTCCAACCCACCCCGCTCTCCCCTATACCTCCATTTAAACATGGGGACGACTTGCAGAAATCTACCTGCATCTGGCACTGTTTACCGGTGTAAAAAGGACCGCATTTACAACTGTAACCCCCCAACACACTGTTACACGTTGCTCCGTTCAAACAAGGGGAAGAATTGCAGAAATCTACTTGCGTCTGGCAATGTTTACCGGTGTAAAAAGGACTGCATTTACAACTGTAACCTCCCAACACACTGTTACACGTTGCTCCATTCAGGCATGGAGAAGAATTGCAGAAATTTATTTGCGTCTGACACTGTTTGCCGGTGTAAAACGGAGGACAAACGCATTGGTACCCGCTCGGCTGGCTTGTACATTTGCCGCCGTTTGAACACGGTGAAGATCGGCAAAAGTCGACTGCAGTCTCACAGTGAGCCCCATGAAATGTTGCACTGCACTTACATGTGTAGCCGCCAAGTTTTCGTTGACATGTGCCTCCATTACGACATGGCGAAGACACGCAGTAATCCACCGCTGTCCCACAAGTAGGCCCTGTGAAGTGTTTGAGACACCGGCAGCTGAATCCGGATTTCCCGTCAATGCACGTGGCGCCGTTCTGACATGGGTTCGAAGCGCAGAAATTGATCTCAGTTTGGCAATTTTTGCCGGTATATTTTGGTGGACATTGGCATGTGTAGCCTCCAAACCTCCCTTTACACGTGGCGCCGTTCTTACACGGGCTTGACCAGCAGCCGTTGGTAACTATGCTACAAGTTGATCCTTCGGTACCCGGATAGCACTGGCAGTGAAACGAGTTCACACCATCCACACATGTAGCGTTATTGACACACGGCTGCGATGCACATTCATCTATATTGCTCTCACATTTGGTTCCCGTGAATCCTGCACGGCACGTACACTTAAATCCTCCCAATTTGTCGACCGCGACACAGAAACCCTGATTCTGGCAAGGGTTTGAGTGGCACCCATCGATTTCGCTACACGTTTTCCCTTTAAACCCATTTGGACATTTGCAAGAAAAGTCATTGATTCCATCCACACAGGCGCCGCCATGTTGACATGGTCTGGACGCGCAATTGTCTATCTTCTTATCACATGTTTTACCCGTGAAATCGGCGGCACAGACACAAATGTACTGACCGGGAACGCTGGAGCAGCTTGCACCGTTCTTACAGGGTGATGACAAACAATGGTCAATGGGCAATTCACAGTTCACCCCAGAAAACCCTCGCTGGCAGACACAAGAATATTTCCCATTGCCCTCCTGACAGCTCCCGCCATTTTGACAAGGGTGTGAGGCACAGTAAATTATGGTTTGGCACCTATCACCGGCGAACCCTTTCGGGCAGTTGCAAATGGCATTCTTTCCATTTGCTAGGCACTTTCCACCATTGGCACAGATAAGACTAGCGCAGGGATCTTTAATATTACACAATTTCCCACTGAACCCAGGCGGACAAGAGCAGAGGACGGCAGCAGTCTTGAGATCCACCTTACACGTTGCACCATTCAAACATGGGTTGTTGAGGCCGCATTGGTTGATGTTTGTCTCACATCTGAATCACACAATAGAATATTCAAGTAAGTCATGGCGTACTTTTTTTTACATTTGTTCCCATTAAGAGATCATATACTGGGAGTCTTTTGGTACTTTTTTGTCACACATTCCGAACCATTTTTGACCATTCGCTCAAAAAACACGCTTTTGCCAAGATTCAAATGTCAGTCTTTAGGAAATTTAGTGAGGTCTTTTTTTATTTAACATAATAGACAAAGAAAGAAAGTGAAATCTTACTTGTCGCCAGTGAAGACGGGGGCACAATCACAGCGTTCTTTACCACCAGGTCCCATGTGACACGTGCCACCATTTCTACACACATTTGTGGAACATTTATCTACAACAAAACTAATGCAAATATTCATATGTTCTCAAGTTTTGTTCCACTAGTGTTTTAACTCTTTCCATGACAGTGTGTTCTTATTAGTGATGTAAAGAGAGAAACGTGAGGCAGACTGGTATTTTACAATTGCATTATTCATACAAATGGTTAAACAAGATGTTTAAGACTTGTATGTCAGAGCAACAAGAAATACAGTAATAGGTAACTAAAGTGATGCGTTTACTGCAAAGACATAGACTGGGTTCCCATGCCTAGATCGACCTAACTGGATCGACCAATCTCCAAGGGATTTCTCGCTAGGTTGCCTTTAACTTGAACGGCTTAGATGTCTAACACGCTTACTGAAGCAGTGAACGATAGTTAATTGCCCTCTAACAGCTTCAGTGGGCGTGCGAGACATCTAGGCCACTTAACTTGATAGCAATTTAGTGAGAACTCCCTTAGAGATAGATCGATCCAAAGTTAGGACAATAGTCTCTGGGAATATTCTCTATAGATGGACAAGACCAGCAAGTGTAGGTATAACACAAATTAAACTTATGGAAAAATGGCACAAGTGTACAATGTAAAACATACATGGGACCTTGCACATGTATATTTTCCACAAGTTTATATATCGATCGGTATTCGGAACTCCAGTGTGTGGACAGTGTGGCACGACAAAGAATTTATTAGGGTCATTTCCACCAAGACTTACCCCCACAAACAGCTGATCCAATATTACGTTTCAGATCTAGCGCATTCTTAAAATCGGTCGTGGTAAATACTCTGGAGGCATCTCCCGCCAACTTCGTCACTCCCGTTGTGTCTTTTACCCCTACACCAATGACGTAGAGCTCAGCTCCCAAACCACGTAGATTTTTGGCGGCCTTGTTTGTTTGTTTCGAATTATGAGATTGTCCGTCCGTCAAAATGATGGCTATTTTGCGAACGTTAGTGCGTGCACCTTGAGAGAGAGAGAAATGAGTTATTATGAATCTTAGGACTCTCTCACAATGAAAAGGTGATTTGAGAAAATGTAAATTTATTATTTTTTGTCTTAGAATGAAGATACAAAAGCTTCAACATTAAAAGTTTTCAAAAATATATCTAATTCTAGTTTTCGGGTTGCACATCCATTTTACTATGTGTGTGTGTGGTGTGTTTGTTTGCATGCATGCGAGCGAACAGGAGGGCGGACGTGTAAGTAATATAACATGCACAACTTACCATTATTCAGTGTCTTGATCATATCTTCTATCGCCAGATAGGTGTTAGTCAGCCCTTTAGGAGAGGTTAATTTTCCAAGACCTTCAAGTACCTCCGCCGTTGTTTTGAACTTGTTAAGACCCACAGATGTGCCAATTTTTGTGCCGTAGCTTACAAATCCAACGTGATCTAAAATAATAGAAAATATGCAATGTTATGATAATATACATTGGCGGATTAAGGGGGTGTCAGTGGGGTCCTGACCCTCTCCCTCCTTTGATTTCAGATAAAAAAAAAACGCTTCAAACAATATCTAGCTGAATCATAGCTCTAAAGCGTACCAAATGGCGCCACTTCCCCTCCAAAACACCAATTTTTTCGGGTCTTCCAGCGTGTCCGGAACCTGACGCCAAGGGGGTGAAGGTCGGCCTTGCAATCCGAGGCCTGTCAATCTCTAAAATACTGGACCCTCCCCCTTCACAAAATTCTCGATCCGCCACTGATAATAAAAGCAACTTAACTTAGCTACCCTATGGTTTGTCCTAAGTTTAGATAATTTTCCGAGGGAAACAAGCAACAACTTGCAAACAGGTGTTATGGTTTGCATTCCATAAAAGATATACCAGTAGTAGATAGTGGCAATGTCTTTTCTACTTTGTACACCGGTCTTTGATAACGCAATTACTGAAAAAACTTTGGCGACAATTAAGACATAAAATATGTATATAGGTATGTTTTCTAACCTAAAGTAAGACGGAAAAAAAGATCGAAGCGGTACCTTTAGACTGCTCGACAGCGAACGTGGCGACCATGTTTTGCACGAAGTCCAGTTGGCTGTTGAAGAGCTCGTCCTTCATGCTAGACGAACCGTCCAGAGCAAAGGTGAGGTCTATAGGCGTTAGGCAACCTTTTGATAGAAGATTCTGTGATGATAATTATGCAAAATGTTTATTATGATAAATAAAAATACTGGTCATGATAAAGCATATCACCCACGGCAACCTGATGCTATATTATTGCAATAATATTTGAGTAAAACAAGATTTGCAAATAGGTTACAAACAAGTTCATGAACATGAAAACATATCAGTACGGCGTTCTAAACTTATGAAGTGTAAGGATACAATGATAATAACAATTTTTCATGAAATTTATTCAATTAATACATGACTTTGTATGGGACTGTGATGCCACGAGATACATGCTAATTGCTTTGTACAAATATAACAAAAACGTATTCAGTGCGCTGACGATCATTTGCAAATGTCTACAATGGCAGCGTCAAGGAAGCCTTCAACTTACTTTTTCTATAAATGCATGAAATGCCAAAGACAAAATGCGATATTTGACAATATTTTGTTGCATGGTGACATTAAATTTGTATATCTGAGTTGTAGATCATAATACACAGAAAATAACTGTGCAACCGAGGAGTGAGACACTTTAACAAAAGTCAAGAAGACTTAAAATAGTCTTACCTGCAGGTAGAGAATCCCGAACCGAAGGGACTAAAATATGAAAATAAATCTAAATAGAATATGTCATTAGTTTAGTATTAAATATCAATGCAACCAATATAATACATAATGCATTGAAGAAATATCAACAAAGAAGGTCCATCGCCTTTATCACAAATAAAGCATGTCAAAAATTGCAAAGAGGTATTTCAAGAAAGAGAAATATGTGACCTACCTTCATATCCACAGAGTTGCCACATCTTTTTAAGGCTGGCACTGGTCGTAATGGGTTGGTCGTGCACCTGCACGCACGCCACTTGGCCTGTAAACGTTGAAGACGTCGTGAACCCTTTTCCTACCCGAAACCCTTTTGTATTAGATGTTGGGAACGCTGTGAGTTGATAGTCTCTGACTAAATCGGACCCGCTGTAAATCTTCATTGATCCTGTCTGGTAATCGTAGGAAATGGTGAGATAGTTCCAGCTGCGACGTTTCAGAATCCCCTGAACAGTTCTTGCATTGATTTCACCATAGATAGGCGGCGGTGCGTAGATTTTCAGCGATCCTGCCGGATCCGCAACCATTTCTATTTTGGATCCGTATACGGATCCATAATCACTGTTGAACTCAAACAGAGTGGCCGGCTGCAGTGCCGTTGGTTTTATCGCCATTACCACGGCAAAGCTTCCAAGCATGCTACTGAATGCCCCATCAGTGTTGGACACGGAGATATAGGCACCGGATGATAATTTTATCCCTGTTCCAGATCCAGAACCAAATGTTGCCGTAGATCCCGAATTGATGATTGCTTTATTATTCTGCGTTGACTTATCGCTGAATGAGTTTCCTGGCGTGTATGTGGCTTGATTGAACGACCAGAGCCCCTTAAGGACGGCTGTAATGAAACGTTTACTTTTTGTTAGGATTTTTTCCCCCAAATATTATACGTTTCAGTTTTAAAATGGCACTGTTATTGCTGCTAGTGTTACCGCTGATGATTGTATATGTAGATAATGATGAGTATTCAGGCCGCTAATGCACAGCCCCATTTAGTGACACACATTTTGTTTAATATCTGCATATGTGTTTGATATAATTAGGATTCCCCATAGGGGAATACTATTGTTTTTGGTATTATTATTATTATTAGGATTCCCCATAGGGGAATACTATTGTTTTTGGTATTATTATTATTCTTTCCGCGCGTTTTTTTTTTCGCAAAAAATCTGAAATAATTATCATAGGTAGCCTATGGCCAGAATATGCCACAGACCCAGTTTTAGTGACCTTGACCTACTTTTCAAGGTCACAGGGGCTTTTAAAGGCAAAATTTGTAAAATTTGAAATTGACATTAGGACTTAAGTATAAGCCGTATGGCTATGGGCCTTATAGTCAGTGATACTGAGGTGAATCCACATGTAATGACCTACTTTTATGCAAGTAGGTCAAGGTCAAGGTCGCTAATGGCCAAACGAGCTCAAAAAAGGTTTGTTTCCGAGATCTCAGAAACCGGAAGTCTCAGAGCCCTGATCATAGTGGCAAATGATGCCCTATATATTTATCTAAGGTTAGCCGTACTTTGGTAGCGACTGCTTAATTAATTTTTTTAATATAGATTTTTAAATATTTATGACATTGCAGAAATCTTGAGTTTGGCAGTTTCTCCATGAAACACTGGTTTTTGGTCATAGCATGCTATAGTAAACTACCCCAAACATATACCCAAAACCCCCAAATCAAATGTCAAATTTGACCTTGACCCTCATTTTCAAGGTCATTCGGCTATTTCATGGAGAAATATTGAAGTTGGCTAAAAGTGATGTTTTGTTGACCCCCCCCCCCCCCCCAATTCGCACATGCTCTTTCAGAATATGGGGTCAAATTTAACCCATGGCTTTCACATGACCTTGTAAGAGCATTTCCACACCTTTTTTGCAGGGGAATCCTCCGCCACTGGCTTTAGCCAGTTGCAGTCTAGTTATTATTATTATTATAGTTATTCTTTCCGCGCGTTTTTTTTTCGCAAAAAATCTGAAATAATTATCATATGTAGCCTATGGTAAGAATATGCCACAGACCCAGTTTCAGTGACCTTGACCTACTTTTCAAGGTCACAGGGGCTTTTAAAGGCAAAATTTGTAAAATTTGAAATTACCATTAGGCCTAAAGTATAAGCCATATGGCCAAGGGCCTTATGGCCAATGATACTGAGCCAAATCCACAGATAATGACCTACTTTTATGCAAGTAGGTCAAGGTCAAGGTCACTAATGGCCAAACGGGCTCAAAAAAGGTTTGTTTCCGAGATCTCAAAAACCGGAAGGCCCAGAGCCCTGATCATAGTGGCAAATGATGCCCTATATATTTATCTAAGGTTAGCCGTACTTTGGTAGCGACTGCCTAATTACTTTTTTAATATAGATTTTTAAATATTTATGACATTGCAGAAATCTTGAGTTTGGCAATTTCTCCGTGAAACACTGGTTTTTGGTCATAGCATGCTATAGTAAACTACCCCAAACATATACCCAAAACCCCCAAATCAAATGTCAAATTTGACCTTGACCCTCATTTTCAAGGTCATTTGGCTATTTCATGGAGAAATATTGAAGTGGGCTAAAAGTGATGTTTTGTTGACTCCCCCCCCCCCCCCCCCCCCCCCAATTTTGCACATGCTCTTTCAGAATTTTGGATCAAATTTAACCCATGACCTTCACATGACCTTGTAAGAGCATTTCCACGCCTATTTTGCAGGGGAATCCTCCGCCACTGGCTTCAGCCAGTTGCAGTCTAGTTTTTAATTACTATTGATTTCTTTCCACATTTGAGGGAACCATAGTATAAAATAACGAAAATAATGGGGCATGCCAAAATTATGCAAATAGGACACAAAATTTGTGCTTCAGTTCTGTGGCTCCAATGTTCACTTTTCTGAGGATGGACCACTAGCGCAAAGAGGTTTATGTTTATAATGAGCGTCTTAGTCCAAGAATTTGGTGCAGAAAAAAAGGGTGAATTGTGCGTTTTTTACCTACAAGCATGAAATTTGCCACAGTTGTAGATAATGGAATTCTAAGCCTTTTTGGATATATGGGCATGTCTGAAAATCCCAGTATGGCCGCCAAATCCAATATGGCCTCCACAAATACTCTTTTAAATTAAAACATCTAATATATAGTCCTATAATGGTTTAAAATATCATTTTATTGCTAGAAAATAACATGCTATGAATGAATTATCAATATCCGCTTCTACAGGTGTATAGAATTCCAAAATGGCCTCCAAAAGTAAAATAAGCAGTCTACTTACTCAAAATATGCAGCAGTTTGGTGAAATCATCAAGCACTTACAATTACAAGCATAAAAATTGGCACAGTTGTGGAGAACATGATTCTAAGCAACGTTGGATATAGGGGCATGTCTGAAAATTCCAATATGGCAGTCAATTTCAATATGGCCCCAAAAATACCCTTTCAAGGTGAAAGTTATTTGTATAGTCTTTAATAAAAAATATCATCTAATGGTTAGAAAATACCATAGTATGTATGTAGTATAAGTATCTGCCACTTAAGGTTTTAAATTTCCAAAATGGCCTCCAAAAGTCAGCGGACCACAATTATTGAATTGTAATCACTCGTGAATAGGCATGTGGGCTTTACAACTACCTGTATAATCAGAATATTCCTACCTGTGCAGGTACAGGTGTGTGTGTATTCTACAGAGTTAAAAAAAAACATCAAGCATGATACATTTATTATGTACTGAAAACAGTCCTTCTTTTGATAAACCAACATAAGCAGTTTGGCTTTTTGCTCTGGATTCTCAATTACATCAATTCCCAGTTAGCGATCTATTTATATGGCACTCATGAGTGACTCCCCCTTTCTAAGAAAAAAAGTATTGTGCAAAATCCATAAAATGTGAAAGAAACACCAGAATAACTTAGCCTTAAATAGGCAAATATAAAAAAGCTTGGGGTGTACCAATTTTGTCTGTTGGTTATGATTATTCAGCTAGATCAGTGCATGGTGCTTCATCAAATGCTCACAAATATAACAAAAATGACAGCTAATCAAACATACAGGTCTCAACAATTTGGTGTTTTGCATTGGTAAAGTACTAAAAGAAGGGGCACATTTGCACTCGGTAATGTTATGATGTTATCTTATGCTTCAAAAGTAAATTAGAAAAGCTTCTTATTTCAAGAAATGGATTTAGTACATTCGCAGTAATGGCTACTGAAAATTTATGAGCAAAGAAAAACCCCAAACAGAGGGCAGGTGTTGATACGTGCTATATCCAAGAGTTGCATTGCAGGCTTCACACTTCGTGCACTAAAAAAGAAGCACTGATAGGCGCCAAACTTTGGTTTTCATTTGATCATTTGGCAACTTGTTTAGTTACAAACTTATGCTTTCAAATAACTGAACATGAAAATAAAAGAATTAAAATCCTCCAGAAAGTTAATACATACAAAGCTTCAAAAATTCACAGTGTATTCTGAGGATTACACCAAGAAATTAGTGCAATATGGACTTTGAAAGGTAAAAATTCATGAGATTTCCGGCATCATTGTCTCTTTGGGACAATCCAGAATGAAGCCATGGGGAGTATTCACTTACCCAGATAACAAAACCTACTTTTCGCAGGTAGCTCCTACCACATCTGTTTGTAGTTATGTGTGCAATTGCTAACTGTGGTGAGGGGAGTCAGAAGCATTGGAAGACTGGTCCTATAAGGGCTCACACTAGTAACCTACATCTACTCATATGCCCTACCACACTTTCATATTCCTATTGACCCTCACGCATGTAAACTGATGCTTTCTGGTGTTAAAAATTACCAATACCTCTTGGTATTTTGTTGGGGAAAGTGGATTACATGTAGAAGCTATAGCTTTAGGCAAATTCTGGGAAAGCTGAGGGAAACACAACTAAAGCTAGGCACACATAAATAAATGAAAATTATTTGACCAAATAAGTAGAAATTTCGGTGTAGCTAGCTGTTATCCTCTGTTGAGATATTGTCCATTTACTAAAGTAATAGGTTGATCGTCCATAAAATGTGCAACACCTACTTGATTAAATAACTTTTGTTAATTTGAAACTTATTTCTGAAAATACCTTGACATTTTCATATCCTTGACATTTATAGAATTGCTGCATGTGGTGTCACAACTGGACCAAAAGGAGTCCTGTTCCACTTTTTACGGTCATTTAGATCTTAATTTAACTAAAAGGGCGAATAACCAAAAAAGAGTAAAGCTTGTTGTAAGTCAGATTATGAAGTAGACTTTTTACTTTAAAAGGGTTTTAGTGGCCATATTAGAATTTTCAGACATGTCCCTATTTAAAAAATTGCTTAGAATCCTGTTCTGTACAATTGTGCCAATTTTCATGCTTGTAGTTTTAAGTGCATGATCAATTCACCATACTGCTGCTGTGAGTGGCCTGTTTTTCTTATTTTTGGAGGCCATTTTGGATTTCTGTACACCTAAAGAAGCAAATATTGATACTTCATGCATACCATAGTCTTGTCTAACCATAAAATGTTATCTTAAGCTATTATAGGATTATATACTTGAAGTTTTAATTTGAACGGGTATTTGTGTCGGCCATATTGGATTTAGGGGCCATATATTGGAATTTTTAGACATGCCCATACATCAATAAGTGCTTGGAATCCTGTTTTACAACGTGCCAAATGCCATGCTTGTAGTTTTTGATAAACCACTCTGCTGGATATCTTGGATTAGTAGAATGCTTTTTACTATTGGCGGCCATTTTGGATTTAATACACCTCAAGAAGCAGATATTGATTCTGAATTCATATTGTGGTGTTTTTTAACCTTTGAATGATATTTAAACCCTTAAAAGACTGTATACTTGAAGTTTTAATAAGGACCCGTATTTTTGGAGGCCATCTTGGATTTGGGGGCCATTTTTAAATTTTTGGATATGCCCATACATCCAAACTTGCTCAGAATTTCATTTTCCACAAACGTGCCAAATTTTATGCTTGTAGTTTTAAGTGCTTGATGAATTCACCATTCTAATGGATATCTTGAATAAATGGTCTGCTTTTTTACTTTTGGCGGCCATTTTGGATTTTATACACCTGAAGGATTCATACCATGGTGTTTTCTAACCTTTATATGATATTTTAAGTCAGTAGAAGACTATGTACTTGAAGTTTTAATTTGAAAAGGTATTTTGGTGGCCATCTTAGATTTGACGGCCATTTTGGAATTTTCAGACATGCCCATATATCCAAATTTGCTTAGAATTTCATTGTCCATAGGTGTGCCAAATTTCATGCTTGTAGGTAAAAAATGCACAATTTTTCACCAAATTCCTGGACTACTAAGTAAAAGGTTTGTCTAAAAGTACGCATTCAATACTTTGGAAGCTTTTTCACTCAAGCTATTTCACGATATGCCCGAGTCAAAGGTTCAAAACCAATGTTACAAATTGAAGTTGTGTATATGGTTCTAGAACAAAAAAGTATCAATTTTTTCTGTGTGACAGTTTATCATCGTTAGCGTTAACAAGAAGGCACTTAGGTAAGATTTCTGAAATTGCAGTTCTCAGTCAAAACCCATTAAAATCGGCATTTGTTTGTGTCAGGAGATTGACTTGGAACTAAAAAAGTCACGTTGCTTATTTGCCATGAGCTAAAGGTGTTAATACTAAGTTCTACCTTTACGTTGACGCTTCAGTTTTATTGATTTGTTTGTTTATTTTAAAGACGGGGATTAATAACGATCCACTTTACGGTGTATCAAAAGATAAAATATTATTAATTTATATAAAAAATTACCTGTGCTTTCAGAGACTAAGAGGACTGCAAGGAACAACGGAAGCCAGAAGGCACGCTGATACATCTTTGGCATTAGAAGGCAACACCTGTGTTGGCACTTTCTCTCCTTAATCTCCTACGGTTCTGCACTCCTTTGCAGGATACAACCCCGTAAAGCGGATTACAGGAGTAATTTATTAAACAGTTTTCAATTCACTATGACTGACATGTCTCGTTCGCCATGCAGAGGTCAAGCTTGAGCCCATCTGAAAGGGTCTCGTTGTCACGTACGTGGCGCAACGTCAGGATAAGATGATAAGCCGCTGTCAAATTCATCACATGCACATACACTTTAGGTGAACTACTTAAGGACAAACGCAGGATATTTGAAGGATCATCATGAAAAAACATGCATATTCTTCTCAAGGTCGTCGGCTTTTAGAGGATATACCTTGAAATATTTACGTCTAATTTGTAGAATCATCCAGTTGTTTCATTTATCTATTTATTTATTTTTGGTACACATAAAATTGCACTGCCCTGGATCTCCGGATGTCAACAAACTCGTTGAAGATAATTGCCTAACAACAACAATAATCAAATCAGTGGTCTATGACTTGGATCGTGTGTACCTACATTTAGGAAAAAGATAACACGAGGTATCTTCTACCCGATCAGCCAACTTTTCAGTAACACCGTCATTGTCGCCATTTTTTTTTTTTTTTTTTTTTTTTTTTGAGGATGACTAGTATTAGATGGTCGACATGCACAGAGGCCCAAAACTCATTTTGGAAAACAATGGAAGGCATATATTTATGTTACGTTAAGAAACTGATGGGCCAATTCTTTAACAGAGGATGTCCTAAATTTGATTCATACGGGTTAGAGTGAGTCGAGTGGGTTATAACCTAGGGCGGGGCTTTCTAAATCCATGGAAACCGGTGTAACGAAACTGACGGTCCGTGTAACAGAAAGTCCCCCCTCCTTTTAGTTACAAAGGTTAGGTTTAGCCTGACTTAAGCGGGTCAAAATCTAGGGCGAGGGTTGCCTGTATAAATGAATGGGAAGCGGACTCTCTATCATAGGGGAGGGGACTATCAGTCACGTTACACCGGACCTTGCACATGACACCGGTAGAATTCAATGGTCTCAGATGGGCAGGGGATAGTGAATAGTCAAACTGGAACAATTCTTTAACAGAATTGTTAATTATAATAACAGAAAATATGTACCAAACTTGATACATAAAACTAAACGCTATTTCGATGATGTGACAATTTATTACTCAGAATATCATATATCATAAATCAACAAAAGTGCAACAATAGGATCCGTTTAATCAATCAATCAATTTGCCACAATATCAACCCCGCCGTTATTAACAGCGAGAGCATGGGCCAATTGAGCTTGAATAACATTGGTACTTATAACGATAATAATCCATATAATTTCTTTTGGATGTAGGTTTATCGTAATGCATAACGTCTACAACAAAACTACTTTCCGAGCTTCATGAAAAAAAGTGGCGACCTCTTTCAACCTTTTATAATTTTCAAGTAAATAATTCACAAATCACTCAACAACGTATACCATTCAACTGACAATTAAAGTAAACGCATCATACATTTCCATTGGAGTCGTTCTATTTAGTGTAGAATACCAGCGTTGCTGGCGTTATTCACGCTAACGTCGTAATAAATTCAATACTATACTATATAAATAATTAGATACAATTTCAAACACATTAAATCTACTGTCAGGACTTCTAGTTCCTTCTTCCGTGTCCATCTTTAAAAGTAAACCATTGCACGCGAGCATCAACATATAAACATTTTAACATTTGACCAATCACGACAACCATAACAAAACGACACGACAATTGTGACCAATCGGCATGCATCTTTTTTTTTACATAGATCTGAAGTATCACTGGTTTTCTGACAATGTTTTTTATCAAAGATATATTGGCAAACGACATTTACAACTGCAGCTGAATATTCTAATGAGCCATTAAGATTATTTGATGACATTCAAATCAGTAAATTAAAATCTTACGTTAAATATGAAATCACTTATTACTTCTGCCTATTACATTTTGGTTCTTGTGCTTTACCCTTCATCTTCTGTAATTGAAAGCTTTGAAATCAGTCCATTAAAATCTGGTAGCTGACCAAAAATCATATTCCCTAAGCTCAATGCAAAGATCCAATAAGCCTACCCACTAATATTAGGAGTTCTTTATATATATTAGGAATAAGACTTTTCATATATTGCAAACCTCTGCATACATTAACCTCTAAATATTTGTTCTTGACACTATTTTAATGTCAAAAAAGATCATTTAATTGTTTTACACAGCATCATCTCTATCAATGTTCATCCAACCTATAATTGCACTAACAGATGCCTTGCAATCTGTTTTGCCCAAATCTGTGCAATATATATATAAAGCAATAAAGATCAATTAGTATGTGTAATGAGACTTTGTCATAGTGAAATCCTATACTGGTATATTGATTAAGGCATGCTAGCTGAAAATAAACTCAAATGTTATCATCACAATATTAATACCAAGTAAACTATGTACAATTGAGATATACGAAATAATCTGTACATAAACATAGTTATTTGTACATGCAGGTTCATATAATATGTATATGTCATATAGCAAATGTGAATACATTTCACTATTATCCTTTAAACTTAATATTTTGCATGTCCTCTGTTCTAAATTTATTAATTAGCATTCATATAAATATTCATGTAAGCACCAACTGTTGTATAACAACCACCCTGGCTACTTCTAAACTTGACCAATTTTGATGCATACTCTTGCATTACTACCCATGGCTGCAGTACAAAAAAATCAATTTTGATGCCAATAGACAGGGTGTCATTTGTGTGACCTCCTCATGGATAAATCCTATGCAACACAACCTATTTATTCACTTACTACAACCAGAACACACTACAACGTAAGTTCACTTAACTCATAACTTAGCTATCCATCTCTTGCCTCCCTGTGCATTCTGGTTTTTCTTTTCTATGTAATAATCTGTATGTCATGGCATAACATTTAAATCTACCATATATTGGTGCCTTTTGTTTTATTACATGTTCACAATGCAAGGATTTTTTTCTTTTGGTTTTAACTTAGGGCCTGTCTGTCTGTATTTCCTGTTGTGCAACCTTACAGTTACATCCTCAGAAACCCAAAATGTTCCAAAACTTTTCAATCCCACATCTGTCAATTGGCCCATGGACCCTGTTTTATTTAGCTATCAGTTTATCCTTTTGCAAATTTTCAATCTCTTTTTCATGTACATTTATGCCTGGTTCTTCCCTCATTCCACTAAATATATTCTACACTGTCTACGCAGTCATGTACTGCCTGTATCTTTACTTTTAACTTGAGCCAAATGGTTCACAAAACCAGCATAATGATTTCAGTTCACCTCCAACAGCTTACATAGAGTAATCATCTTTCTTCAGCTTAGCCTTTTTCTCCCTCCCTTTCTTCCCTTTATCTAACAGAAACTTTTCACTGAAATCCTGGAACATCACTTTGCTTTCCATCTCTTGCCTTAGTGCTGCCTGTCTTATGAATGACCACATTTCCATCTTAACATTACCCAAAATCCTGTCTAATTTCCTGCAGTGTCATATAGTGGGCACTGTTCCTCACTCGCACAACCATTCTGTTTATGTTCTGGACTCCACTGAGCAGAGATGAAAGCGGACTTTATGACACAACCCAGAAAATACAAGGGCTGATTGGCGCGCAGTTCTATATGGAGGTCAGTGGGCCTAAATACACCACCCCAATTTCCAGATTATTGAAGAAATCCAGAAATCTTTCATCTGCAATTAAGTTCAACTTTCTCATTTGATATTCTGCAGTCCTCAGTGAGGACACAGTTCAGTCCTCAGTGAGGATACTGCCTCCTCTGGCCATACTTTGGTCCTCGTCCTGGCCCTGCAGCCGGCACTGAAGAGGGCTGAGCACCAAACGACGCTGGGTTGAACATCATTGGCGGGCCACTAGGGGGAGCTGCTGTGTCATGGCCCTGGAAACAATTAAGACAAAATTACTAAATAAAAGTAAATGAATCATCTTATGGTTAAATTTATATAAATAAATAACCAAGCATTATCAGTTATAGGCATTTTTACATGGCATCACCTGTTTTTTAAAAGATACTTATGATTTTTTCATTATTTATTATTATTATTATTATTATTATTAATCTTTATTTATGTACTTATTCTTTGCTACAATTTGCAAAACCTAGGAAAATTAATTGGAATAAAAATACACAAGCACTTATAATTGTTCATACAAAACATTTATCATGCTGCTACTTAAAGTGCCACAACAACAAACAAAAAAAACTAGCTGTGATTCTGATAAGAGTAATAAGCAACATGTAGACCACAGGGCGTAAAATGCCTTGCGTGCAGTACGCTGATAGCGGAGATTAAAAAAGCCACAGCCTTTCAAGACCTATCAGGAAACGGGAAAAAATGAAATGTTAGATAAACTGGGTTAGAAATAATAGAACAGAAAAAGTACTGGGTTAATGAAAAGTGACTATACAGAATAATAAACATTCATCTTCTTTAAAAAGATCCTGGTGTTCTAAGAACACTAACTAATTAGCGTGCTTCTGCTGTTCACAGATAATTTCCAATATTTAACATGTGATACCTTAAGATTTCCGTGAAAGGACTCAGAAGTGGTCCTACATCTGAACTAATGCAAAGGTCATTCCACAAGAACAGCGACTCTCTGTGTTACATCAGTGATGCTCTCATTTTGTGTTACATCTGCATAATTCTGTCTTACCACCTTAATTACATTGTTTTATACTAATAATAGTGCAATACCCTTTAATGTGGAAAGAAATCAACAATTAATCGAAAAGTGATATCAAACAGTTATTCAAATATCACACAAAATGTATGCGTCTTGGATGCAACTCAGAGTAACTTTTTTTTTTTTTGTGGAATGACCAGGATAAAAACCCTGCCATCATCATCCACATATTGTGCCAAACAATGGCTTACTAATTAAAACAAACATAATTATTATCTTTTAAAATGAAGGCTATTTACAATATTGAAAATCTCAAACTTTAACATGACCACCTAAAAATATGTTCCACCCCCAAAAATACACCTTAACTCTACACAAACACAACAATACCAATGACTTTCCCCTACATGGACAAATTATCCATACATTTTCTGCCCAATCCAAGCACAATTTTTTTAATACATCAAGTCAAACTTTCTTTTACCATAAAACATCTAAAGTAGCAAAAATAGATGACGGAATAACGGCAATAAATAAGTGCAATAAAAGCTTTTCAATTGCAGTGAAGTAAAAGTCAATAATGCCTCGAAGTGCCAATTGAAGGATATGAAATAACACCTGCCTACTTAATGGTGAAAATTATGACCATTATTAACAAGTTACACTAATGTGATATTCTCAGTACTGTTAGATAATCATCTTCATGTGACAAAGGAAGAATTAACTGAACCTTTAATTTGACCTTCACAAGGAAAGTGTGACATAAAAAAAAAATTTTGTATCTGTGGTGAGTAAAGACACCATATCTTATGGCTCAAATAAAAACACAAAAAAACTTTCAAGGTGAAAAGTTAATTTTACATAAGTGAATGGAGAGACATACCCAACAGAACAAAATGCCCAACTTAAAAAAAATGTACATATTGATCTTTTTGACTGACGAAAATATCTTATGAACACCAACAAGTCTCAACTAAAATAAATAAATAAATAAATAAATAAATAAATAAATAAAATAATTTTCCAACCAAACAGAATCGAAAGAATACATCAACAGGGGAAAACCATTTAACTTTCTGAATATTTTGGTAGGTACCCTGCAGCTTGCTGAAAACACTCAGAATGGTTAATAAGTAATAGTTTTTTAGTATCAGGAATAACAAACTATAAGCAGTATAACATGCAAAGTTGAAGTATTAGCCTGTAAGTTAACAACTAGTAGAGACTGGTTTCACAAAAAAAAAAAAAAAAAAAAAAAAATCAATTTTCAATTTTTCTGTCAATATTGGTTTGGCTCTGAATCAGTATAAATATCTTATCAAGAGCTGTGACAGTAAACACACAAGCTTTTTTTATGAAACCAGTTGTCAAACCTCTACTTTGAAGACACCCCTTGTCAGTGCTTTCGCATCATTTATCAAACCAATTCAAACAAGCTTCTTTTTTTTAAGAAAAGCAAACACTCAATAAAGACTGTCGCAAAAAACAGACTTTATCGAAGCAAGTTAATGTCTAAAACAACATCATACTGTAGAACTACACAAAAGCACTGCCATTAAGTGTCACCTGCGATCTCCCATTTCCCTCCCAACACTGAAATCCCACAGGAAGAATTTGTAAAGAACACATTAATATAGAACTATATGTAATGTAGCACAGATCTTGTCCTTATCGTTATTTACCTCCTGAGTAAACTGTTGCACCTCTCTGGATAGAGAGCTCATGGAACTGGAGCGCGACAGCTGAAAGGGTGACAGCAAGGATCAGTTCTACTGTTACATGGAGCTAGCTTACTCTACTGCACCTTCGGACATGCTGAAACTTTTCAAAACTGCCAGCCATTTTGCTCGGCAACTAAGAAAAATTTGCCAGACGAAAGGACTTTTTGCCAGACTGACTGTAAATTCAAAAAGGAAATTGTTATAATTGTTGGAACTACTGAACACATTTTTTATCAGTCCTTTAACCTGTCATGGCTAGTAGAAAGGGCACTTTCAGCATGTCAAACTCTCTACTCTTTGTACTGCTGAGACTGCTTATTGGCACTAACCCATGAACTACATTTTAATACCAGTGTTTGTATAAGGGCGTTTGATGGTGCTTAAACCTCTTATTACCCCCCCCCCCCAAAAAAAAAAAAAAAATAAATAAATAAATAAATAAATAAATAAAATAAAAAAAATAAAAAAAATAAATAAAACTAGAGGATCAGAGAGGCGATACCGCCTCCAAATATTGTACCACCAGCTGGAGCAAACGCATTCGTATAGACCCCCACATACACAAAATAAGGGACACAGCCACCAGTTTTATGCTTGACAAGCTGTAAAAATGCAATCAACAAGAATTTTTAAACTATTGCAAAAAATATATATGGTACAATCAAATTTAAGTTCTTCGTAAGGTAGGTCAAGGGTCAATTTCAAGGTCACAGTAAATTGCCAGTATATGACTTCCTATTCAAGTTCAAGAGTAACTATGGACCTATCTCTGTCAAGTTTGAAGTTAAAAGAGAAAGAAATTTGCAAAATTCAGTTCATGGTGAAAAGTAGGTCAAAGGTCAATTTCAAGGTCACACTTAGATTGCCAGTATAGGACTTCCTATTCAACTTCAATAGTAACTATGGACCTATCTCGGCCAGTTTTGGAGATAAAAGGGAAGAAAAATTTGCAAAATTCAGTTCATGGTGAAAAGTAGGTCAAAGGTCAATTTCAAGGTCACATTTAGATTGCCAGTATATGACTTTCTATTCAAGTTCAATAGTAACTATGGACCTATCTCGGCCAGTTTTGGAGATAAAAGGGAAGCAAAATTTGCAAAATTCAGTTCATGGTGTAAAGTAGGTAAAAGGTCAATTTTAAGGTCACATTTAGATTGCCAGTATATGACTTCCTTTTCAAGTTCAATAGTAACTATGGACCTATCTCAGCCAGTTTTGGAGATAAAAGGGAAGAAAAGTTTGCAAAGTTCAGTTCATGGTGAAAAGTAGGTCAAAGGTCAATTTCAAGGTCACATTTAGATTGCCAGTATATGACTTCCTATTCAAGTTCAATAGTAACTATGGACCTATCTCTGCCAGTTTTGGAGATAAAAGGGAAGCAAAATTTGCAAAGTTCAGTTTATGGTGAAAAGTAGGTCAAAGGTCAATTTTAAGGTCACATTTAGATTGCCAGTATAGGACTTCCTATTCAAGTTCAATAGTAACTACGGACCTATCTCAGCCAGTTTTGGAGATAAAAGGAAAGCAAAATTTGCAAAATTCAGTTCATGGTGTAAAGTAGGTCAAAGGTCAATTTTAAGGTCACATTTAGATTGCCAGTATATGACTTCCTATTCAACTTCAATAGTAACTATGGACCTATCTCTGCCAGTTTTGGAGATAAAAGGGAAGAAAAATTTGCAAAGTTCAGTTCATGGTGAAAAGTAGGTCAAAGGTCAATTTTAAGGTCACATTTAGATTGCCAGTATATGACTTCCTATTCAACTTCAATAGTAACTATGGACCTATCTCTGCCAGTTTTGGAGAAAAAAGGGAAGCAAATTTTGCAAAGTTCAGTTCATGGTGAAAAGTAGGTCAAAGGTCAATTTTAAGGTCACATTTAGATTGCCAGTATATGACTTCCTATTCAAGTTCAATAGTAACTACGGACCTATCTCAGCCAGTTTTGGAGATAAAAGGAAAGCAAAATTTGCAAAATTCAGTTCATGGTGAAAAGTAGGTCAAAGGTCAATTTTAATGTCACATATAGATTGCCAGTATATGACTTCCTATTCAAGTTCAATAGTAACTACGGACCTATCTCTGCCAGTTTTGGAGATAAAAGGAAAGCAAAATTTGCAAAATTCAGTTCATGGTGTAAAGTAGGTCAAAGGTCAATTTTAAGGTCACATTTAGATTGCCAGTATATGACTTCCTATTCAAGTTCAATAGTAACTATGGACCTATCTCTGCCAGTTTTGGAGATAAAAGGGAAGAAAAATTTGCAAAGTTCAGTTCATGGTGAAAAGTAGGTCAAAGGTCAATTTCAAGGTCATAGTAAGATTGCCAGTATATGACTTCCTATTCAACTTCAATAGTAACTATGGACCTATCTCAGCCAGTTTTGGAGATATAAGGGACTAGATGTTATAATTTTGGAGTTACCATAATGTACCTTAAATTTCGTACAGAGAAAATTAATTAAAATAAAGAAAATGTCATTTTGGTCAAAATTCTTGAAATAGGAGGTGCTCTGAAGTTTCAGAAGTTCAAATTTGATGAAATAATGTCATTTTTGAACACAAGTTGTCTGCTTTGCCAAGCCTTATGTTTTATTTTTCCAGAGTTCAAAATTTATTATCCATTACCGTACTGCACATTTTGCTTTTACCACCAATATGTACTTTTTGATACAGCGTAACTCGAAAACCGTATGGAATACAAAAAAACCGAGACCACTTCCAGTGTTGGGCTTTACATGCTCTACAAAATGCAAAAAAGAATGGGTCTCTAGCATTAACGGTTCCCGAATTAGAGACAGTTTTCAGTTTCGGTATCTTATGGCCGCTACTCCCATGAAAATGCACCGATTGACCCCAAATTCATGGAGATGAAAGATGACCTGAAGGGTAACACTTTCCAATAATATTATTGGTTAAGTCTGTGTGGTGTCTGAATAACAGGGCAAAAAAAAAATTTTTCGTAAAAAATTTCATTTTTTTGAAAATTTTGGCCCATTTGACCTTGAAGTAGAGGTCAAAGGTCAAATCCAAGGGTATATTTGAAATCTACACATATGACTTTTGGAAAGCCGTCTATAGAAATTTTTCCCATAACTCCTTCCGTAGGGTAGATAATTAGCATTTAATTTTGCCATTTTTAGACAAGGGTGCATTGCAATGAGTGCCACACCCAGACCCCAATACCGACAAAGCCCAAATTTTACGTGGAACGAGTTGAGATTATAGGTGACCTAAATCCATGAGATGGGTACGGGGGCCCTTACCGTCTAGGAGGAGAAGCGGTAACAGTAGCCGTCCGGCGGAGCCGGCGGAGCCAACGGAGCCGGCGGAACGATCCGGACGGGACCGAAACCATGTTGGAGATAAAAGGAAAGCAAAATTTGCAAAATTCAGTTCATGGTGTAAAGTAGGTCAAAGGTCAATTTTAAGGTCACATTTAGATTGCCAGTATATGACTTCCTATTCAAGTTCAATAGTAACTATGGACCTATCTCTGCCAGTTTTGGAGATAAAAGGGAAGAAAAATTTGCAAAGTTCAGTTCATGGTGAAAAGTAGGTCAAAGGTCAATTTCAAGGTCATAGTAAGATTGCCAGTATATGACTTCCTATTCAACTTCAATAGTAACTATGGACCTATCTCAGCCAGTTTTGGAGATATAAGGGACTAGATGTTATAATTTTGGAGTTACCATAATGTGCCTTATATTTCGTACAGAAAAAATTAATTAAAATAAAGAAAATGTCATTTTGGTCAAAATTCTTGAAATAGGAGGTGCTCTGAAGTTTCAGAAGTTCAAATTTGATGAAATAATGTCATTTTTGAACACAAGTTGTCTGCTTTGCCAAGCCTTATGTTTTATTTTTCCAGAGTTCAAAATTTATTATCCATTACCGTACTGCACATTTTGCTTTTACCACCAATATGTACTTTTTGATACAGCGTAACTCGAAAACCGTATGGAATACAAAAAAAACCGAGACCACCTCCAGTGTTGGGCTTTACATGCTCTACAAAATGCAAAAAAAGAATGGGTCTCTAGCATTAACGGTTCCCGAATTAGAGACAGTTTTCAGTTTCGGTATCTTATGGCCGCTACTCCCATGAAAATGCACCGATTGACCCCAAATTCATGGAGATGAAAGATGACCTGAAGGGTAACACTTTCCAATAATATTATTGGTTAAGTCTGTGTGGTGTCTGAATAACAGGGCAAAAAAAAAATTTTTCGTAAAAAATTTCATTTTTTTGAAAATTTTGGCCCATTTGACCTTGAAGTAGAGGTCAAAGGTCAAATCCAAGGGTATATTTGAAATCTACACATATGACTTTTGGAAAGCCGTCTATAGAAATTTTTCCCATAACTCCTTCCGTAGGGTAGATAATTAGCATTTAATTTTGCCATTTTTAGACAAGGGTGCATTGCAATGAGTGCCACACCCAGACCCCAATACCGACAAAGCCCAAATTTTACGTGGAACGAGTTGAGATTATAGGTGACCTAAATCCATGAGATGGGTACGGGGGCCCTTACGGTCTAGGAGGAGAAGCGGTAACAGTAGCCGTCCGGCGGAGCCGGCGGAGCCAACGGAGCCGGCGGAACGATCCGGACGGGACCGAAACCATGTGTACCGCCAGCGCTAACGCTGGTGGTACAATAATAAATAAATAATAATAAAAGCAAGCATCACGCTAGAAAGAGCTACAATCTAAGTTAGGTGACTCCCAATCCATTTATGTGCAAAATGGCAAATTCAGCCTCCTACCCAAAATGGAAACTATGACAGACCCATAAAGCAATTTTTATGTACTCATTAAAGCAAAATGCCTTTTATTGCACCCCCCCTCCCCTCTAAACCCACCATATTTTCTTGTTATAAAATTCAGGGGGGGGGGGAGATACTGGCATCAATACTGACAGAGAATGCTTCTTTTAAATTCACTTTACGAAAAAATAATCAAGCATTAAAATTTGCTGCAAGACATCACTTAAACATAAAGAATACAGTGTGTAAAGCTGAAGTTTCTAAAACTAAAGATGAGGGGTTTTAAAGCACTAGGAACCAAGTAGTGTTGTGATCATCCATAACTTTAGCAAAGTTACTATGTGTAATGATATTGAAGTCAGACCTAAATTAGTTAATTACTTCTAATTATTATTTATTTATTTATTTTCTGGTCTTGGTTGGTTTTAATAAGTGTAACTAAAATATTAAACTTACTATCTTGTTCTTAATATTTGTGATAAAAAAGTTTTGTCACCAAATAATCAGAGATCATAGTACAATGCTGGGGCATATTTCACAAAAGATCTTTTGACTAAAAGCTTGTCTAAAATTTCAGACCCTAATCTTCCACTTTCAATCAAATCAGTGGTGGTTCACTTAAACTTATAATTGGCTTTTTTTCATTCTTACTATTGACTTGTTATTTAGTCTCTTAGTCCAGGATAACACTGTTTTATCAAAATAAAAAAGGGAAAGAAAAAGCTATAACTGCTTTAGACTCTAGTCACTTTATTTTAGCTGACTACTGCATATTTACACCTGGACTGAAGAAAAATTGAAATCTAAAAGTTAGGACTTACTTTCAGTCTAAAATCCTTTAAAATTTGTGGAACCAGCCCCAAATACAACTTAATGTTGTTAACAAATTACAATGCCCTAGCACTGTTTGTGTTATATAGGTGCATTACACAGGCTTTCAACTACAATAATATATAATTAAAAGAATAAAACATGCCACAGCCATGCAACATGTAGCTCTAGGGGAACATGTAATATTATTGAAAATCATGGCATAATAATACACGGGTAAAACTGGATCAAAATAAAATCTGAGATTTGGGAATTACAAAGTTGTTTCATACTCAATGCTGTGCATTAGACTTCACGTGTATGCACGCTTCTGGGTGTGCGTGCTTGTACGTGCTCTATGCATACATTCCAGTACATGAAATGATAACACATGCTCACACACTGCTATCATGATACCCGTATCAGTCTGTGCCACAAAAGTTTTGGGCTACTAGCCCTTCAGGCAAATCAAGGTCTTAAAATGGGCTAGTGGCATATAAAATGTCAATTTTCACTAGCCCAGTGTCTCCTCAGACTAATTCCTAATAGCAAAGGCTGCTCTGTCTGTGCAGAAGCATCTCACTCCATACTATCTGACATAGAACACAACATAAACCTGGCCCTGACCCTGTATCTCTCTCTCCCTCTCTCTCTCTCTCCCTCACACATACACATGCAAACACACAACACACACACACACACACACACACACACACAACACACACACACACACACACACTCTATACCATTTATGTGTCACAGAAAACAAAACCTACCTGGTCCTGATCCTGTATTTGCTGCTGGGCAAACTGACCAGGGTTGTAAAACTGTAATGTAAAAAAAAATACTTTGATTCAACAGTATTTCACTGAGGTAATACGGGTATTTCACTGTGTTTAGTTTAATGAAATTAGAAATGTCAAGAGTCATAATAAATGAAAATAGCTAAGGGGTAGGGTGGGGTGGGGATGAATTTACAATGTCCCACAGACTGGTTGGGTTGGCTGTTCAAATTTGAAAGGAATCCAGGATACATTCTTACTTGCGACTGAGGTGGCTGTTGCTGCTGCTGTTGTTGTTGGTATGGATCCTGAAACTGTTGTTGTTGTTGTTGGTCCTGTTGTTGATGCTGCTGTTGATCAGTGTTTTGCTGTTGTTGATCAACACCTTCAGCCTGTGCATCACTGCCTTCTGGAGCTGAAGACAACATTTTATAAATTTAGAACTCCATGGAAAAATGGCATAGGCTGTGGAATAATTGATTTCAAAAATATTGAATGATTATTAAAATCAATACTGAGGGTCCTTCTATAGAGAAAATTTAAAACAATAAAGGTTGAATAGTTGCAAAGACCATACTTGATAGCGTGTGTGTGTGTGTGTGTGTGTGTGTGTGTGCATGCCAGGTATGTGTGTGTGTGCACATGCCAGGTGTGTGTGTGTGTGTGTGTGTTTGTGTTTGTGTGTGTATGCCAGGTGCATGCATGTGTGTGTGTGTATGTGCATGCCAGGTGCGTATGTGTGTGTGTGTGTATATGTGTGCATGCAAGGTGCGTGCGTGTGTGTGTGCCTGCATGTGTGTGTATGTGTGTGTGTGTGTTGCTGGCACATCACAGACCTGGAGGAGGTATAAAGAGGTTGGCAGGCAGGGCAGATGGTGCTGGCATCATGGGCAGTAGGTTTGGAGGGGGGCCAGCAGCAGAGGCACTGGTCGGATTCATTACATCAACATACTGGTTCCTGGCACCTAGGGAGAGACAACACACACAGTAAAATCGTTAAAAGTTAATAATTTCTAAATTTCAAACACCGTTCTTTTTCTAATATTTTACCTTTTCAAGATTTCTAATTTTCAGACACTCATAACTATGTACTTATGAGAAAAAATAAAACAACTTTTCAAAGGTAGTGGTTAATTGCTAAAAGCTCTCAAAAAAATTAGTCAACACCATTAGTTTCAATTATACTTTGAAATACAAAAATCAATTTATTTAACAAGATTTCAGTGTATTTTAAGTTAATTAAGGAAACCAAAGAGACCTCTGTTTTCAATACCATTGTGCATCTAGATCCTCAGACATATTCTCAATTTTCTAGTCTGTATTCTCTTACCTCTAGCTTTTGGCCGTGAGAACTTGTTCCCAGCAGGTGGGGGTGGGGCTGTCATGTCTGTACCTGCACCTGTGCTGCCCCCTGGTGGAGCCATAGCTGGAGCAGGCTTGGCACCACCTAGAATGCAGAATATGTCAGGAATTTTTTCAACAACATTACAAGTTATAATAATATTTTTTTTACTTCATATGTCACTTATCTGAGCCTTTTTTTATAATCATAGTTGCCTGGCAAGAAAATGAATTGTTCCATTATTTTTTCATAATCTGACATCTTGCAAAAGGTCAATGGCTTAATAAATGTACTACAACTCTGGCATTTTTGTCAAACCATCACAGCCCTATAATCAAAAGAAAGGATCTATTGTAAAGCCTGTATAACAGATAAGAAATGCAAACCAATCTCCACTTACCCATAAGGTCAGTATCCTTTGGCGGCGGTGCCGCAGTCGTCTCCTCCTCTTCTCCATCCGTGTTCACCCAGCGGTTTTTGACTGGGTCCCACACAATCTGAAATATAATAAACACGTTGCCCATCACCATTACAACACAATATAAACACAACTTAAGGAGCAAAGAGCCTCAGCTGCCTCCTAGATATGTACCACCAGCTGATTTAATCACATCAATGGGATGTAAACACACACTTTTCAAAGTAAAAAATTAAAAGAAAGATTTAAATTTCAGTAAAATTTAGTTGCCACACTAATGAAAATGCACTATTCTACTCTTAACTCTAAGTAACCAAGACAAGGTAGAGTGGTGGAAAAGAAGAAAGCAGGATGAATACATAGAATAAAACAAAATACTTACAGAAGGGTTACTGTCATCTGGCAATTTCATCTCATTTTTTCCCTTAGGCCATCTGAAAATTCCACTTAACCAGCCCCCCTGCAATAAAAAAAATTTACAAATACAAAAATATACAACTCTGCAGAAACAACCCTGCAAAGAAGTTACTGACTGTGCAATTATCAGTAAAAACTTTTAACCATAAAATTTTTAGATGGTAATATGAAAAAAAAAAAAAAGATTTAAAGTCAGGAAGTACATTTTTTTTTTTTTTTTGCATCTAAAAATGATTAATTATGAAAAAGTAAAATATGTAGAAAAAAATGGACACTTGAAACGTTTAGTTATTATGGTACCTTTTTGGCTCCAGAATCTTTCTTCTTTTCTTCCTTCGTTGGAGGTGGTGCTGCTGGCTTTTCTTCAGCTGACTCTTGCCGAACTGGCTGCTGCTTTAAGGAGAAAAGCATTTACTATAACTTTCTAAAATACAATTTTGTCCCTAGGATTTTTGAAAGTGGAGATTTCTCTGCTGAAAATGAGACCAAAATGTGAAATATAAAGCATAATTATTATGGTATGATATACATAATTATTTGTGATTTACTTGAAAACATTAGTGACGTGATATATGTTACATAATTACATGGCAATATTAGGGTGTATCATGTTGAATACTGTTATACACATTTCCTTGTTATTAGTAAGTTTAGTTTCGCAATAAACTACTTTGCTAAAAAACACAGCATACATTTAACTAAGCTCTTTCCAATTTAATTATCTTAATTCACTAGTAAGAATGAGAAAACAGCCCCAAAATGCATTTATAAATATTAGAACAGGCAATCATGCAACAAACTTTCTCCTGGTTATTAAGGAGTTTTATCTAGACTCGAGCTGAAATAAAGATTGAGCTGTTATTAAAAGCTATAGCGGTTACTTACAAGGGAAGTAGAAATTTCTAGTTCTAACAGATCTCGAGAAACCTGTCCCAAGATCAAGGGGAAAACATCTATTACATTACATTACATTACACACGAAAGATTAATAAACATTAATCTCAATTAAAAAGGCAAAGTGTTATGAATATGCATACAAAGTTGTAAAGCATTGATCCAACACTGAGAGTTAAAGAGGAGATGGTCTAGTGGTAAAAAACCCGTCACTGAACTGTAAAGAAGGGCAGATATTTTTTCTCTCTCCCACATCTTGAACTGGGGCTCTTCAGCAGATACCCAATTGTCTGACCTGCCAGATGACCAGTCTTTCAGGTCACTGACCCTCATTTCTCTGTGAAATATAGGTGGTGCTCATTGCAATGTTGGATCAAAGCTTTATCACTCACAAGATTTATTTATTCTTCCTTATGTGATAGTGCACTACTGGTTGAATCAGAACATTCAATCTCTCAGTGTGCTATATAGTTTGAGACACAGATTGCATGCAGAGAGATTACTTACTACAGCATGTTAAATGTAAGTTGCAGGCATAATCATTAGCAATGGGAATCATCTGAGATAGACCAAAGCCTTATGACTTTGCACTAAATCAAGTGCGATTTTGTCAGACTTGTGGAGGAGAGCAGAGTCAAAAATATTAGCCTAAAGTTGATCCCACCTCATTCTGACCGTCGTACATTTTCTAGTCCCATATCATGTAGTGCTGACAACCTCGTTTCAAGGTTTTCTCAGATGATTTCCATTACATGTCAGAAAGAGGCTATATGACAGATTTATCATGCTGTAATACATCAACACACAGTGACCTCAAATCAAGCTCATCTTCATGAAATCAGGGCATAACCAGGATTACTTCAAGCAGGCATGGATTTCAGTCTTAAGACCCGATACATTGGGTCAATTTTCTATTTAAAAAAATGTATATAAATCAGAAGCATAATCAATCTATAATTTCTTCAATCAGCAGCATCAATTGAACATTTAGATCTAAACCTCATTACCTAGAAAAGATTACAAAACAGACATTGAAATATTGGACAGCAAATACTAATTTTTGCTGCTGATTGAAGAAATTTACAAAGTTCCTGCGTAACAGCTGATTAATTTTTTACAGATTCATGCTAGTAGATTTGAAGCACACTGTGTTCAAAGATTGAGAAAAAAGTTCGAAAAAATCAAGTGCGGGTCACAAGGTGCAGGGCTGCAATTTGGGCAACAATTATTCATTAATCAATTCAGACCTGAAAACTAGATCTGCGGATAGTGCTGGCATTACTATTGGTGCTCGTGGTACGCACTCGTTGCGACGTCGCGTTCCCAAGGTTGTTGACATTATTATGGGGTCTGAATATCACGGAACCCGTGCTGCTGCCGCTTACTGTGCGTGTCCGTGTGGCTTGTGCGGCATTTTCTACAACTTGATCTGCTGCCTATAAAAAGTGGATTGAAACTGTGTGTTCAGTGACAGTGCCCTCATGCATGCAAACCATGCAGTATAAATCTCATGCCTTTTAAAATAAATAGAATAATTTGGCACAAAATAGCTGCTGCACAGCTGGGGAAAAAGAATAATCACAAAGACCCTGGAAAATTTACTGAAGCTGAAATCATTCCAGTTTAAAGAGCTGAAAATGCACCTGGTCCAAAAATCAAAGTCAAAACAATGAAAGCATCTTCACAATATCAAGCATACATATACCATGCCCAGCAATCAATCACATAACTGAAACTGAAAATTTATTTCCATAGTCTTCTGCAACAGAATAATGTTTTTGGCACTAAAAACAAACAAAGGTACTCACAGACTATGACTTCCAGCATCACAAGTATACAGACAACTTAGATTATGATCCAACCATGAAGAATCACAAACACAAGACCATGAGCAACATCAACCATTAAATAAAATACAGCACAAACTTTAACCAATCTACAAAAATGCACTCTATCACAATGCCACATCAAACTATGGAAAGACACCACGAAGATTTAACCATCCAAACAAAAGCCATGCTCTAATGAATTTGTGATACACTCATAATACACATTTTAGCTCAAACACAGGGATGAGGTAGAGTCAGTTCAGTGAAGATGTTGAAGGAGATGAAGAAGACAAATATTATAATAAACCTGTGTCTATAGTAACCATGCCATACTTTGAGCAGTGGCCATAGCTGCACTTGGCCGTCTATGAGATCGGATATTCATTGGACACGTGTACAATGTATCCATGGTGCTTAGCATTTCCTTGTCTCCATGGTAACTGTATTGTGCAATGCAATATCTCCATGGTACTTGTTATCATCCCCATTTTTGTCTCCATGGAAACTGTTACTATGCCACAGCAAAGTGCTTAGATATAGAAATGCCACAAATGCTGCTTACCATGAGTGACAGTTTGTGGTGAAAATCATGCAATCAATACCAACAAACATAAAATACAAGAAAAACAAGAAATAAATCTAGGCAAGTAAAAAAACACAGCATATTATCACTCTTAAAGTTTACTGCACCTGATCGAGTGAACTAAATGGCACAGAAGTGCCACCTACAGTGCTGCTAGGACTGTACTGGAGAGAGGTGCCATCTATACTACTGCTACCACTGCACTGGACAGGGGTGCTACTGTTAGTTCTGTATTGGCTGGGAGTGCCCTCTACAGTCTTGTTAGCAGAACACTTGACAGGGGAGCTATCACAGTACAAATGGTTGGTGTGTTGTTCTAAGCTAGGTGCATTCACATATGGGTGGGCATTACTGTGACCAGGTCCTTGTGGAGTACATAAAGGACTTGCCTGATGACCACCGGTGTTGTGAGTGGTCACCTGATGACCAGGGCTACTCCTGGCATGATTCATCACCCAGGATACCATGGACTGGACAGCACCCTGTCCACCACTGTGACCAGTGGTTTCTGGCACCGGGGTGCCTCTCTGACTCCCCCCTGGGGTACTGTGGATGGGGGTGAAAGTCCCCGGGGGTTTCTGCCCACCATTGCCCAGTCCTTGTGCCACACCCATATTACCCATTAACAGCGACTCACTACTCCCCAATGGCATGTCTATACAACTGTCCCTTCTATGTTGCTGTTGTTGGATTGCCTTGAACTCCAGAGGGGTGGCATTTTGTGATGCACGAAAATAAGACTGAATCCCCTTGGTTGGGGTGCTCTTGGCATCCGCCCCCGGGGTGCCGCGCTGGCTCCCTTGTGGGGTAATGGTGTGCTCTGCACTCAACCCACTGCCTACCGTGGACTGGGAGTCTCTCTTTTGTCTGTTAGATATGAACTGACCAGAGAACTGACCAGAAAACTGACCGGTACCTTCACCCACCTGACCTCCATGCTGCATGCAAAATTAACAGGCAAAAAAATACATACAGCACAATGTACATTTTCACATCTGGTCTTCAACAGATTATTTTAATATTTTGTGAAACTCAGAAAAAGAATATAACTGAGTAAGAAAAATCATAAATTTGAGCCAGTGGTTACAGAAATCTTGGAAAAATCTGAACTCATTAGAAAAAATATAAAATATGACAGATGAAGACAGAAAAATATGAGGAAGACAGAGATGATGATGGCAGGTACTCGGTCAACTCACATATACAGGAATAAGGATGATCTTTGACAATGATGCCAAATTAAATCAAATTAAGGAGACCATGAAGTTTTCACATAGTAATAATCACCAGAAAATAACATAAGCATAACCAGTAATAAAAATAAAACACAGTTCTGAAAAAAAGTTAATGCACAGAAATATTTCTGAAAAAAAGCAATAAACATAAGAACAAACCCATGCGCTGTGAACAGCCATAACCAAAGTTAGCAGCAAAAACATGTTGGCAGAGTAACAATTGTTACATAAACAACAAACAAAGATCATCACATTATTAATTTGGTAACTGTAAAAGCTTTATGAGGACAGGTACTTAGTTTTAACTTCTTTTATTATTTATGTTTATGAATAATAATTTCAACTTCAGAACTTTGAAAAATGAGAAGTCGACAACCGTGATTCTAATAATCCAAAATGAATTTGTCATTAAACAGAGTGGTGGTTAATTTTTTTTAAAGAAAAAAACATAAATCAGAATGACTATTTTGAGGGATGAAAAAAAGAACGGAAAGTTCAATACTAGCTGAATGTAATTATACCTGCTGTGCGGTATTCATGTCATAGTAATCAAATGTTGTCGTTGCCGCACTCTGAGCAAACGGTGAATCAGGGTCGTCTGTGCTTCCTGTAGATGTCACTGTTGTTGTCGTATAGTTTGAGCCATAGCTTTCCGCTAAGTTCAGGTCGTGGCCACCAAATGGCTTGAACTCTCCCGTCTGATCATGAATGTCTTGACTCTGACTGACATCTAGTGGAGAAAACATACAATGGAATTGTGGAATTGTCTATCAATTAACTCATCAATAAACAAATGAATATATATGTATACCTTTACATTTATAAAATTATATCAGCCAAAGCATTTACAAAAGTGAAAATATACATCAGATGACTTTCCCTAATATTCTAGTTGATACCTTTTAATTTTTACTTCAAATAAGCCTCATTTCATTTCTTTTTTAACCCGAAACGGTCATAAATTTTCCATAATATGTATTTGTCAGTAATAAATTATAACACATATATACAATAACTGAATAAACTTTACACTGTAATCCTCAAAATTTTACCTTGTATCTGTTGTGTGCTATCATATCCCTGAAACCCTGCCTGCGGGTTGTAGAACTGGTAGTCCCCCTGCTGCTGCTGTTGTTGTTGTTGAAGCTGACCATCCTCTGGCTGCTGGTAATAACCTAAAGTTCAACAAAGTCATGCTAAATCAGGCTGCCAACCCCACAAATAGTACATTTTTTGAAACCCTATCAGCTAAATGACATGTTCATGATTTAAAAGCTTATCCACTACTGTTCAAACATCTAATAAGTCTACCCTCTCTTATTAGTGTTTTCTAGTCAAATCACTTTATAGATCTTTAAGAAATAAGTTATTATAATGATGCATCTATGCAGATCTACTGTAAAGATGTAATGTCTATTCCAAGGTTTTGGGCCCTAGGCATTTTTTTCAAATCCCTGAAGAAGACCTAGGGACTGAAATCTTGGATTAGACATAACATCTTTATAGTAGATCTTTATAGATGCATTATTATAATAACTTATTAATCAAGTAATACCTTGATACTGCTGGGTATCATATCCCTGCACCTGCTGAGCATCCACGTTATCTATCCCCTGGTATAAAGACTGCTGCTGTTGCTGCCAGGAGGATTGGTAATGAGTCATGGACGCATCCTGGTTGAATCCCTCCGCGTCCTCACTGCCAGCACTGGATAGGAACCCTGCAGGAGTGTCTGCTCCACTTAGGTACTGGATACTGCCGTCCTAAAGACAGAGAATCACGCAATATCAATTTGATGAACCCCAACAACGAATATCATGAGCTGTGTTATGCACAAGTTACAATATTAGGGTCTTGAAGATATAGAAATCAAATACTGGCACCTTGGTGGTCAAAAAAATTATATTAGGTGGCAAAATAATCCAGGTCACCAGGTCATCCAATCAGCAGTCAATCCAAGGTGTCAGTCATGACCCTCATGCTAGTTTGGCGTAGAATTTTGCATCGCAAGTTCCAGAGTTTGATTCATATAATATATACTAGTAATCATGATTTTAATTCTTCTGTATGACTTTAAAAACATTCACTGACAATAACAGGATCTACAAAAAGAAGTACTGTGAGAAATAAAATACAATTCTTAGTTTTAATTTGGCTGCGTTTTGAAGCATTACAGACTACCAATTTGATAATGTTCATTATCTGAACTTGAAATTATAATGTCTGACAAATAAGATTGATTAGTAATCTTAATTATTTTCTTTCTCATTCCAACATAACATAATTTCTATTACAAACAATACTTACATAAATAAATAAATAAATAAATAAATAAATAAATAAATAAATAAATAAATAAATAAATAATTACCTGGAAAGCCTGCATGATCTTTGGCATAGCTTTGAGCCAGTAAGGATCATCAAACTCTCCATCAGCTGAGTGGATGGTCTGAGGGTCGTGGTACTTCAGTCGGCTGCCAAGCTGCAATTAGAATCATACACATGAAATAACTGATGTGCAATAGACTTAATGTCTACTCAAGAGTTGCATTTTAGGCTTAATTTAGATGGGTAACAGACAGCTCTAATTTAATTCTCCATCACAAACAACTGTAATGAAAAGCTGATTTTATGATATAAAACCCTTTTATTATATGACTGTTGGCCCACAATAAATGTAATTTCTTTATTAAATGCAGACTATTTTCACCATTAAGAATAAAAATCTTCATAAACTCTCTAAAGACCTAAATAAAAGGCTAAAAAAAATTCAACGTGGGATATTTTGGCAGCCTTTGCTAAGAGTTATGTTCCCCCAAGTAGTTTTGTGAAACAGGGCTCCATATGACAGCATCCACAAATCCAATTCTCCTCTTAAACAGTTTGCTAAACTATTGTCACAGTGGTGATCAATAAGTAAAACTACCGTGATGTACCTCATACAGCTGTTTGACCAATACAGGGGAGTATGCACCAGGTGCCTGCTGGATTGTACTAGATATCACCTCACAGTACGTCAACGCCTACAAGATAATATTAAATTATGTAAATAATACACCATATGTTAAGATGCTGGACAAGCACACTCAAGTACAATCATTTATCATTTTCAAATATGCAAAACTGCACCACAGTGTGCTAACTTCCAATTTGCTTTTCAAAATATTTTTTATAAATTAATAATAGGTATGATATCATTGTGTTTTTCTTTTTAAGTTGAGATATTTTGATCTTTAAACCTGAGTGTTATTTAATTTGAAAGGGCTCATCTTTGTGATTTAGGAAAAAGCTTTGAAGTTATCACATTTTATTATCATAATTACCATTTGCTTTTAAGTCATTTAAGTCACATTGTATGCCTTAATATAAAACATTCACCTCTTCAGAGTAGCCAAGCTCTGCCAGTCTGCATGCATACATGAACTTATATGGCTGGAAGGTAGGTATGGCAGTGTATGGACTCCCCAGGGACTGGGCATACTCATAGATCTCTGTACACTGGATAGCCAGGTTGACAGCAAACTCATCAAGAGACAGACTGAAAGTGAGAAAATAAGTCCAGTTGAAGAAAGATGGATTTAGTAAGGCATAGAAATAGGCAATGCTAATAAATCACTGTGGTAAGGGAATTAATATTATACTGTTTTTCTGTTTTGTGTGATTTATCAAATAAAAAGTTGTTTTACAATGACTTCTATGTCTTAGTCTCCAAAACATGCTGACCTTGACAGGGGTCTAACCTTCACCTTGACCTAATATTCAGATCTGTGTCTTACTTGTGATTTGATCCAATCAGCACAATCTTGGAAGTCTTCCTCTCAAAGGTTCCAAACTTTACCTGTGCCATCAGGTAGCAGAAATGACTAGCATGGAGATAGCCACGAGAAGCTGAAAAATATTACAAGAGAAATTCAAATGTTAACTGATTCAGCAATTATTTTAATTTTTCTAACCGAGTGAAAATACAGTCTTGCTTTTTTTTTATTTCATGTGAAAGTTGAGGAAAATGTTCCACTGGCGAGTCAGTCATGAGATCTTTTGATGAAGTGTCAAAATGTCTTGCCTTCAAGGCAAAAAAAAAAAAAAAAAAAAAAAAAAAAAAAAAAATCATATTCAGTTTCTTTAGATACAAAAATATCATGCCTTAAACAAATTTAAGATACATTACACACATAAGTACAGTTATGTGACCTACCTAAGCTGTCCCCTAATGTTGATATACTCTTCCTGTCTAGTTCAGGCTTTGGAGTGGTATTAGACAATATCATAGCTAAGTGAGGTCTCCAGTCTCCCCAGCCTTCTTCTGAGATACACTGAAAACAATAATCACAATAACACTCAGTAAAAAAATCATATTGTACTAAGTATGGACTTCAAACCCCTCACCCTTCCTCCGAGATCCATTCAAAACAATATCTGAAATAATAAATATCTTATTTAACAATTGACGGATAACAGCAAACAATATAATTGTTCCCAGTTTTACCAAATTTCTCATCTGAGAGACACGGACAACAATACATAACCATATTTTTCACTAAACAAATACTACACGGTCATTGACTAAATTTGAGACAAAAAAATGATGCACTTAGAACTAGAAAAGTATTGTGCATGATTGGAAACAATTATAGACTTAAGCTGTGGTTGATATGTCCTTTTCCAAACATCAGAAAAGTGACTATCACCAAGGTGAAGTACAATATAAACAAATCTGTATCAAATCTGTACAAACATTTTTTATAATATCTCAACCCTAGTTGGTTTACTTACAGTAACAGCAGCTGGCTGTCTACCAGACAATAACTGATACATGGTCTGGAGGGGATCATTCATCTTCATGGCACTGTTTGCAAATCTGAAAATATTCAAGTAAATAAAATAATAACAAAAATAACAGTTTAGTGCTTCTAAGAAAAACAGTGTAGTTTGTCATTATCAAAATACTACAGATCTAATTATTTTCCAATTTAAATGAAAACACATTTACTCCTATTAATGAAACAAAATGAATGTCAAAATTACAACTCAAATTAAGAAGACTAGCAATTAAGTGTCACATGAATATGTTATGGTAAAAAAAGTATTAACCACAAAATATTTTGGGCTAAAAGTTGACCATTATGCTATATGGCACCCAGGACTGACCTTGTCATGACATTGGCATATGTCCTATTGTCCATCTTGCTGGCAAGGAACAAAGCATGGCCCCACAGTTGATTTTTCATTGCACATTCCAGGGCATCCTGTACAGATGATATTGAATTTTATCAAATAAATTGAGCATAAAAAATGAGTCACACTGACTAAATCATCTCTAAACTTGAACCCGAGGTTGAACTTTCTGGATCATAAAGCTGAAAGATCCATGCATTCATAATGGGAATTATATCACAAACCCAAACTTAACTCTTTCATTAAATTAATATAAAAAAATACTTACTGACACAAATACTCATGGCAGTAGAAATAATGCCTTTAAAAATTTAAACTAACAGCACACAAAGAGGAGGCAAACAACTTACCTTCTTTCTTCCAAACAGCAACAAATGTCTAAACCTATCAACACTCTCGTCTCGTAGCAACCCTCGTTTGTTCACAAATGACCTGTCACTCGTCACAGACGTGTTATTGAGGTCGTCGCCAGTGGCAACAGAATCTTGCTGAACACTGTCCGTCTCCTCTTCCAAGGCATCCAACTCCATTGCACTAGACACTATCTTCATTCCCATACGGTTGTACTCGCGCGTCGTCGGCTCGTGGCCCTCTAGGAGAAGTTCTGAAACATCTGTGCCCACCACAGTCTGGAATTTTAAAAAAATTTAAATTTGAGAACTGCAATTTTTTTTTTAAATAAACTACCCCCCTGTTAATGAACATATCTCACACAGATCTTTAAGTTCATCACCAGATCCTGCACCACTGTATCCCAGAGAATGCTACTTCCAATTTAGTTTTTTTTTTAAATTTTATTTTGATTTTATTAAATCACACCTCAATCTTTCTTATTAATCCTCTAAATATTGCTTAACAATGTCCTTACTTCCGTTCTAATTTTTCAGCAATCAGATTTGCCCTTTTCACATAAAATGGTATTCCTAACTGAAGTGGTCAACTTTGAAAGCTCCTAACAAATTACCATACAGGGGGATTTGAACCCTGTCACAATTTCTTCTCAAGTTCACTTCCTACTGCATGTTAATTAATGCGCCTAGTTGAGCATGCAGGCTCTATTGAGGTGACGCTCTCACGCAATACTCAAGATTATTAACTTCTCAATCTCTCAAACTGGACTAGTCCAGTTAAGTACAATACCACAAGACATGAAAAGGGAAATTATAGCAAACTAGACCTTTTAGGTCCAGAAGTAAAAGTGGCCAAACTTACCCCATTCTGCTTGATAAGAAGCACTAGGAACTTCCAGAGCAGTTCTGCGCTCTCCCTGTCTATCATGTCCACGTTTTCCCTGCACTCCTTGGCCTTGTGCATGCAGAATGCTATCACATCATTCTTATGGGTCTGACCCCTGGAAAAATAAAGAAATTTTATTTAAAACAATAACATCTTATGGGTCTGACCCCTGGAAAAATAAGGAAATTTTATTTAAAACAATAACATCTTATGGGTCTGACCCCTGGAAAAATAAAGAAATTTTATTTAAAACAATAACATCTTATGGGTCTGACCCCTGGAAAAATAAGGAAATTTTATTTAAAACAATAACATCTTATGGGTCTGACCCCTGGAAAAATAAAGAAATTTTATTTAAAACAATAACATCTTATGGGTCTGACCCCTGGAAAAATAAGGAAATTTTATTTAAAACAATAACATCTTATGGGTCTGACCCCTGGAAAAATAAGGAAATTGTATTTAAAACAATAACATCTTATGGGTCTGACCCCTGGAAAAATAAGGAAATTTTATTTAAAACAATAACATTTTATGGGTCTGACCTCTGGAAAAATAAGGAAATTGTATTTAAAACAATAACATCTTATGGGTCTGACCCCTGGAAAAATAAGGAAATTGTATTTAAAACAATAACATATTATGGGTCTGACCCCTGGAAAAATAAGGAAATTGTATTTAAAACAATAACATCTTATGGGTCTGACCCCTGGAAAAATAAGGAAATTGTATTTAAACAAATAACCAAGTTTAACATAGCTTTTGAAAAATATAACATAATCAAATATTTTATTTGATAAAAAATTTTAATAAGTGTGCTTCGGGCAATGTTAATTTCTGTTTTATCTGTCACAACAGAGGTACAAAACCTATAACCTATTACTATAACATAGAAAATTCTTTATAAATCCTCTTATCAAAAGAGCATTTTATCCATGATTCAATTCCATCTTACTTTATCAACGGTCCAGGGAATATTCGTAATTCCTCTGCCTCGTCAGACTCAGGTATCACAGATTCCAAATCGCTGATGTGGACCATGGCAGGCTCCCCACTGGATGGACAGTTGGGCAGCACCTTGACCAGATGACCACAAGCACTGAAGGTGGCACGTACGTGGGGGATGGAGAACTTGACGGGAGTCATGCGGGCAGGTTCCTTGGGTTCCAGAGACTCAGATGCTGTGCAGAGAAAAGAAAGAACTCAATTAACTATGATCTTTCAGTGGGTCAGTTTGACTTTGCTTGAAACTCATTAAAAGATATCATACTGGTTAAATGACTACACTGTTCTATGCTCCTACTGTTTTACATTGCTAACTAGGAAAGCTGATCTGACCACCATCAATGCAGCTCAATTCTCATTATCAATTAATTTATCAATTAAGCATTTACCACCAAAATACAACATATTCTTAGTTTGTTAATTCTGTACCTTGAGACACTTATATATTGTTGAAAATTCAATCAAAATCCATGCACAATTTTCTGAGTAAGGTTGACAAACCAACAAAGGCAAAAACAACCTGTATGGCTAGGGTAATAACATCACTCATCAAAGAGCCTAAATCACATGACTTACCCATCAATGCAAACTGTAGATAAAAGCACATGCCAAATGGACCAAATACACCTCAAGTCTTTGGAAAAAATACCAAAATACCACTTTCACCATCATTAGACAAGTGACAATGAAAAACCTATTTCACCACAAGTCAGAGCAATTTCAATGAATCCCATGTTTTAAGGAATCCCGTGTTTATACACAGTAGTAGCGTTTGCATCCTCCTCTTACCCTGCCCCTCCTGGCCAGCTCCTGCCTGTGACTGCTGACTGTATGACGTATCACCATAGTAATACTGGTTATAGTAGTCTGCATAGGATTGGTTGTGAGGGTCACTATAGTAACCAGCATATGGATCTCTGGGGAAATACAAGGGAAATACAAGTGTGATAGAAGTATGATTATATTTGTAACTGGTTGCAAATCGCCCAAAATATCTGAATGAAAATATAGAGGTTTAAATATTTGGATTCAATACATGATTTTAAAAAATAAAAAATTGTACTACGCACTAACATATATCCAATCCAAGGCCTTCATTACCCCAATCGGATATATGAATATGCTATTCATGGTAATATGAGCCTTGTTCACACTAACTCTATTCCTGGAATATGACTCCTGGAGTCAGGTTGACTGCCTAGTGATATTAGCACTGTTTAATACTTACTCCATTCCTGGAGTTTGACTCCTGGAGCCAGGCTGACTGCCTAGTGATATTAGTACTGTTTAATACTTACTCCATTCCTGGAGTCTGACTCCTGGAGCCAGGCTGACTGCCTAGTGATATTAGTACTGTTTAATACTTACTCCATTCCTGGAGTTTGACTCCTGGAGCCAGGCTGACTGCCTAGTGATATTAGTACTGTTTAATACTTACTCCATTCCTGGAGTCTGACTCCTGGAGCCAGGCTGACTGCCTAGTGATATTAGTACTGTTTAATACTTACTCCATTCCTGGAGTTTGACTCCTGGAGCCAGGCTGACTGCCTAGTGATATTAGTACTGTTTAATACTTACTCCATTCCTGGAGTCTGACTCCTGGAGCCAGGCTGACTGCCACGCCCACTATAGTCATAGTTGTATCCATACTGCTGGCTTCCACTGTACTGCCTGGCATAGTAGTCTCTATACCTGAAATACATACATATTAAATTTTTTTTATATTTTCTGGATAAGAAAAAAATTAAGGATTTTTAATGCTGTTCAATATAGTTTTCTACCCCACTTCCTATTGATCCCTTCAAAGGAGTAACTTCACTTTTGCATAAACACATGGTAGGACTTCATAAGTATTATACAATCAGTCAGAATTTCTATCCAAGTTTTTTTTCTTTAAACTCCTGCCACAGACAGTATTTGGTCAAAGTAGTCCAAGAGGCATACAAGGGCGAGAGGGAGGGAGAGAGTGGAAGAGAAGGAGCGAGAGAGATCTACCTGTCATCATATGGCTGCTGTCCCTGTAACTTCATCTCCTCTGCATACCCCTTGCTATAGGGGTCCCTCTGTCTGCCATAGTAATAGCTATTGTAATAGTCCTCAGCACTGCCATAGCCATAGTACTTCTTGTAGTAGTCATAATATTCTGGAATACAGAATGGACAGTGAGAAAAACTGCTTTCCACAGCAATATCTGTTGCAAAATTTTTGATCACTACCGTTTTGCTAGTGCTTTTTTTTTCAGTGTCTCAATATTTTAAAAAGCACAATGATATTTGAACTTCATTGTTAATAAACTGTTCAACACAACCACCTGCATAGATTTACTTCCACATTTCTTTTAGAACATGGCAGCTGTTTTTGTTAAAAAGCAAGCCTGAGGAACTCTCATTCCTATCCCCTCTCGGTGAGGCCAGCATAGTTTCCATACCTGGGCTGAGATGGGGCCCGGGGAAGACCCCAATTGTGGCACACATGGGGCAACAATATTACTGAGACATTAGTAGTGCTAAGTCTCATAATTACACACTGAGTGAGACAGGTCACAGAGTTACAAAAATTATTGTGAGGTATAGCTATAGTGTAGAAAGTGAAAAGTTAAAACTGATTACCATGTACAACAGACTACACATATGAATTTCCATCAAAAGCTCTGACATTGTGATACCTACAAACGATCTTCAACAGGGAAATGATGAGTATCAATGACCCAACAAGTCTTAGGTGGTAGCACACTTTTCTATTAGAACATTCCCTCTTCATATATTCTATGTTGTCAACCTACCTTTACTATATCTCGGATCGCTATAGTATGGATCTCTTCTGTCTGAATAGTAATCCCTGTCTCTCCTACGGCCATCGTCATTCCTTGAACTAGGTCGGTACCTTCCCCTATCTCTATCATAGTCATTTCTAGACCTGGGGCGATCTCTATCATAATCAGTTCTAGAACTTGGTCTATCTCGATCATAATCGGCCCTGGATCGTGGTCGATCTCTATCATAGTCAGTCCTAGATTGGGGTCTATCCCTGTCGTAATCGGTCCTTGATCGAGGCCTGTCTCTGTCGTAATCATCTCTGTATCTTGGTCGATCTCTATCATAATCATTTCTGGATCTTGGTCTGTCGCGATCTTCTGAAAATTTGAGGGGTGACACATTTGTCAGAGGATTCACTTTCTTGAAAGCAAGAAATCAAATTCTCTACCACATTGATCAGACAACACTTGTTTAACTACTTACTTCACCTCTTGTAGGTGATAAGCAATTGGTAAAAAAAAAATGTAAATTTCTATGATATCATTTATTTAACTTTCATTTGGATAACTTCCAGTTTTAGACTAGCTTGAATCGACCAACAACCAATGAAGCAATCAACAGTGTTTGACCATCTTTGAAATTATTCGACAACAGGCAAAACAAGCTACAAGTAATTGCATATTACTTCTTCACATTTGGTTCACCTCATTACAAATCTTTAACTTTTCACTCTCAATTTATTCTTTCATACTCACCAGGTCTACTCCCCCTGGGGCTGGGATCAGCCGAGCTATCATATTCCCCCCTAGATCTGTCATCATCGTAACCCTGGCGACTAGAGGGTCTGTACCTGTCTCGATCTCTGTCATAGTCATCGTATGGACGACCGTATCTGTCATAGCGTGGTTTTCTACGATCCCTGTCCTCCTCTCTGTCTCTATCTCCTGGTCTAACTCTGTCTCTGTCGTCTGTCTGTAGTCTGTCGTCATCTCTTCTATAGTTCCTCTCATCTGGTCGGTCATCTCTCCTGCTCCGGTCACCACCTGTATCTTCATTGGACCTCTGATCTCGACTGCCTCTCTGGCGATCTTCTACTGGACGTTTTGGCGTCTCTTGGATTTCATCTTTGGCATTTTCTTTTCCTGAAATGGACGTGCCATCTGTCTTTTGACTCAGGTTTTGATTCACATGTTGCTGAGGAGGAGGAGGAGGTTGAGAAGGAGGAGGAGGAAGAGGCTGATTGGCACTGGGGGTATTGACTGGATTTTGTTTTGGCTGACTTGGCGTTGGTTTACTAACTGGGGTTGGTTTGGCAGTTTCTCCCCCTGGGGCAGCTGTAATCTTACTGACCTCGACGTCTTCAGACTTCAGAGAGGAGGTATCACTGTAATTATCACTTTGATGAGGGACTATCCCTAAATGACTTTCAGCTGGTAAAGTTGGCTGCACTCCTGCAGGCCCAGCTGGTTTAACTGGAGTCCGATCCACTGTCATCGGACTTATAGTTGAGGCTGCTGGAGCCAAAAGTATATTATTAGCAACCAGAGACAGTGGAGCTGGATTTTCCCATAGAGTTGTTGCAGGAGACATGTTGTGATGGTCTCGTAGTCTCTGTGTTGATAACCTACGCTGGGGACTCCCAGGGGGAGGGGCATCTGCGCTCCTGAGGTCCGCCTGGGTCACAGACACAGGATGACCAGACTTGGAATGTTCAGAAACCTCTGGCTTACCAGCAGCGGTATCTGTGTGCTGTAGTGCCTCCGGGTGCGGGAGGATCTTGGGCGCCCTCAGCGGGGGTTGGAATGGGCTCTCCTTTCTTGGTGTAATCGTGCTGGCAAATATATCCATATGGACCTCAGGGGAGGTGCCGCCATCTCCACTGCCAACACTGGGTTGATGCGACTGTGTTGTCTCCACTGGTGGTACTGGTGCATTCATAGGGCTTTTCCTGTAAGGATTCTCTCCCCCTTTGCCCACCATAGGAGGAGGAGGAGGCAGTGGGCTACTAAGGTCTACCCCAGGACTGTGTACATTATCTTTGGCAGGGTTCACAGTTTCTGTATTCTGACCAGTGGTGGTAGAAATAGAGGCAGCCTCTCCATGACTGTGGAGCAGTCTATCTCCACTCTGCCCACTGGCATTAGAATGAACAGATTGAGAGGATGGAGGTCTTCCATGCTGCTGGTGGTCTGAAGGTAGTCTGTCTTGGACTGGTGCACCACTGCCCTCTGGTGGTGGTTGTTGTTGGATGTGCTGAGGGTGGGAATGTACCTGAGCATTCTGCTGTTGCTGTTCCGGGTGAACGTCCGGAGGAGCAGGGGACCCTGCGGCACTGTTGTGAGCCGAGGTGTCAGCAGAACCCCCTACAACAAAAAGTGGCTTGTTAAAAGAGCTCTCCGTACTGTGACCTGGTGCAACCTTCACTTCCATTTGACCTCCGACCTGACCTTCACCCTGCTGATGACCTTGCCCTTGAACCAGGTCATCAAAGGGGGAGTGTGATTGCATATCGGGGTTACTGAAGTGAGCATGAGGGTTAAAGACCTGTGCACCAGCAGGATCACCTCTGTGCTCCCCTAGGGTATCCTGAATGGATAAAGTGGCCACTTGCTCCCTTAGCTTTTCTCTATCATCCCTCTCATACTCAGAATTCTGACGGGAGAAGTTCACTGTCACGAGACTAGAATCACTTATGTTTGATAAATTCCTCACCAAACCAGTCTGTCCGCCTGGTGCAAGGTACTGATTGTTGACAGTTGGATCACCACCAGAAACATCTGACGTAACAGGTATTTCCTCTTTATTTTTCACAGGTTGCAAATTGTCATGATCAGGCACCTGATCAATACCATCGACATTTAAACTTGGAAACTGTTCATAATCAGTGTTGCTATGGTAACCTTCCTGTTGTTCCTTCTGCTCCCCTGTGTCCTCCTGATAAACATGCTGCCCAGTGTTCTGTGGCACATGTCCATCTACATGTTGCCCTTGGTCACTGGAGTAAAACTGACCAGACTGGACATGGTTGGTCAGTTGTTCCCCATCCTGCTGAGACTGATCCTGTGTCCACCCACCATTTCCTTGGGTATTCCATTCATCATTCCCATGGGCATTCCATTCATTCCCCTGGGTATTACTATTCCATTCCTCATTCCCCTGGGTATTCCACTGCTCATTCCCCTGGGTGGCCCACTCGTCCCCTGGTTCGAGATTCTGCCAATCCCCCTGAGTTCCCCCATAGCCACTGCCATCCCCACCATTCCAGCCATACTGCCCCGCTGGCTGGCTCCACTGGTTCCAGGAGTCCGTTCCCCAGCTCTGCTGTCCCCAGTTGTTATCATAGCCCCCATTCATAATATATGGGGCTGCCATGTTTGCAGGGTCCATGGGGGAAAAACCAGTGCTGTTAAAGCTGGCTGCATTGGGGTTGAGTTGAAACCCATCTGTGGTTGGGTATTGTTGTTGTTGATTGTTTTCATTATGTTGCTGTTGTTGCTGCTGTTGATGTTGTTGTTGTTGTGATGGTGGCTGTTGATGAATATTGTCAAACTGGGCTGGGTTGAACATCTGCACCTTGCCACTGGCAGCAGGGTCAAACCCAGGAACCTGCCACGGCTGTGTTTGACTCATCTTGGACAAACCTGTAACATAAACAAAACACAAAGTCAAACAGTTTTCAACTTACCCTGTTATCTCTGAAAGGGCAAGGTAGATGCAGGTGATGTTTGTACATAAAAATGCCCTGACATAAATTAAACTTGTAAGTTTTTAAATCAACCAACAATGAATTGATGGTGTATCCTTAACAGTGTCAAATGAACAAATGAAATGAAACCTGAATTTGCTGAAAACTTTCACTCCTACTTTATGGCTTCTTGCAAACCACACCATTCTCCATTTCAATCAGACATAAATTTTGTACAGAAAAGAGGTTATGATGGGTTTTCTTCAATATTAAGTAAATTAATGATTCACTGTCAAAAAAAAAAAAAAAGAATCTGTCCTGTACATGTCATGAAATCTGGTCAAAATAATTTGAAACTGTTATTGCATAGACACAATTTTTTTTCATATAAATATTTGACTACTTTTAAAACTTAATCATAAAAGCTTTTTTGACACACAACAATTTACAATTAATAACAGCTTTATAAACTTGTCAGCAACTCAATCTACAGGTAAAAAACAAGACTTAGCAATAATAAGCACACTATTTAAAGTCAAAAGATTCAACAATTTCACTATCACTTTTAACCGATAAATGTGTGAAATGCTGTAAAAATTCAACTTTCCACTTACTCACCTCTAAGTAGGCTTATTACACTTTACTCAATATTGTATTTTCTTCTATCTGCACAGGCTGCAAAGTGTTCTTGATAGTACCTAGTAATAAAATATTTGTTATCACTTATAAGTAATTGGTGGGCCTGATTAATGTTTTGACCATTTTCGAATTAAATTTTCCTCTTTTTTCAGATTGCTGTAAATAAACATCTCATCTGTACGACAAGTTACACATCAGTTAAGTGACTATCACTGCATAAGGTTTTCTAACTTAGTCTGTATTTGAATATCTCAGTCTTTTTGGAATCGTAATAACATACTTAAATGCACCTGTATTTAACCCCAGGCTTATCACGCAAGAGATCACACACAGAACGCAGACCTATATTTATCGTAATGTACCTGACATGTAAAACAGTTACTTCCATATTTAACGTTCATAACGTAAAAAGAAAACCCAGTCTAACCAAAGACTAGTATCTGGTTGAACTGTATCGATTCAGCATAAATTTTCAAATTCAACAAAGTCAATTTAAAGACAGTTCTCAGTTTGATATCAAATTAATTATAAAAGCCAATGTCATTATGTGAGAAAACTGAAGGAAGTCAATACACAGCTGTTTGCTTCAATAAGAATTATGTCTTAACTTTCATGTAATCACATTAGGTTTCCTAAAGTGTGGCTGTTACATCGAGCTATTCTACCTACCTTGGGTTAACAATGTCTCCTTTTATTCTCAAACACCTATTCTTTGTGAAAAAGAGCCGAATATGCCCCTGTCACGGAACCATCTGTAAGGTCGGCCATTTTAATGCCGAAGTCGATGCTACGTGTTTTCGGTAATCGTTTTTATTGACCTAGTTTTATTTAAGCAACTTTAAGCTAAGCATATATAATAATTAAAAGGCATATTTATAATATACCCCTGCACTTATAAAATAGATGCACTAAATAACAATAAATCAAGAAAATTTTGATCAAAACTTACTTACGAACTTTGCCGAATATACCGGAAGTATGAAGTAGGTCATAGTTCCTGTCTTGCGTACATTTGGCCACGTCAGTGTTATTGAATTAACTGTGTCACTGTGAGAGACCAGATTTAATCAAATTTCAGATAAAAGTAGCATCAAATAAGCACATACACAAAATGGTGTTGATGACACTAATCGCACGTCTAGTGGACGGGCTACCCTTAGCGGCGTCAATGCAAGAAGACGAACAGGTAAGTGTGGACATTTCACGAGTTCAAACTTCAAGTTCCACGTTGGCCAGTTTCTTCGGTTGACATTATCGTAAACTCTAAGTTGAAAGATCATGCTTGCGTGATAAACTCGGCGTTCATGTGAACGTACATTTATCACTTGGAAAAAGGCAGAGTAATGGTGAGTTTTAGTGTCAACGATTTTTGAAAATTTATTAGAGTTTCTCACACAAATTGACTCTTGACTTTCCAACTTGCAATTAAGATACCAAATCATTATGATTAGATAGATTAACATGCAAAAGCTGACAGTCCAGTCTGATAATTCTATACACCAGAATGTTTAAGTTATGGTGATAACAGATATTATTTAAACATACCACTAGCAACTAAATTACTGGTAAGGACTCATAAATGATAACGGGGGTGCATATGGTATATGATGCCAATGGGAACAGACAGTTTGGAAAATTATAAGGCGGAAATGAGTACTTGGGGGAAAAAAGTACCCATAAGAAAAGGCACTGATTAAACCTTATCCATGGGAAATGATAGATTGCAAGCCCTCCCCCCCCCCCCCTTGCCCTTTTTTTGCAATGGTCAAATAGGAACAGCTAATTTGGTAACAGTAAATTATATCATCTGGAATGGGAACATCCTCACAGTATTATGTTCATTTTGCATGCATTACTGAAATCATTGATTTCAACAGTTGATGGTAGCCAAGGCTACATTATTAGAAGTTAACCCAAAAAATGAAGAATCACAAGTAGAACAGATGTACTAGTAACTTAAATGTTAGAGTTCCCCACCTCAACCAAATTAACAATAAGAATCACATTAATAAATAAACTTTTTCATATTCTTTGAACTATCATAATTATAATGAAACACAGCAAAATCATTTTAGTAAATGTTATTTTTCGATTTGATTTTCCCAATTTTCTTTCAGTCTGGTCGAGGGTTGATGGAGTATCAAAATAAAGCCAAACAGTTGTTTAAGAAACTCAACGAACAATCCCCAGTCAGATGTAGCTTGGAGGCTGGTGCTTATGTTTTCCAGTAAGTAGGCGTCTGTGTGTGTGTGTGTGTGTGTGTGTTTTGAGTATGTTCATATGCATGTGCGTATGTGTGTGTGCATGGGTGTGGCGTATGAGTTTGCCTACCAGCAGTTTAACACAACATTGTGTCCATGCAACTTAATGTACATAGACACAATACTTAACAAACTGTCACAGGTAAACATCTACAATAACATATGAACATTCTGTGAATAATTATTGTTTCCATGTCCAGTCTCTAGTTTACTGTTACTAATAATCATTTAAATTACTTAAAAAGATATTTAACAAATTCTGCATTAAATTTTAGGTGGATGTACTGCAGTGAAGATCTTTTCTTTTTTTCAGCTACCTGATTGAGAGAGGGGTGTGTTACCTTGTCCTGTGTGAACAATCATTTTCCAAAAGACTAGCATACACATACCTAGAAGATTTACAAACAGAATTTAATATGCAATATGGGACAAAAATACAGACAGTATCCAGGCCATACAGTTTTATTGAATTTGGTAGGTCTAGTCGAGTTATACAACTTTCAGATGAAAATGAACAGAATGTTTTATTTCATGAATGGACTGTTGGGATGGCCATTTATATTATAGTTTTCAAAGTGGGAAAGATGTTAATGACTTGGTCATTTTTTTTTTTAATAAAAGAGAACGCTGCATAGATATATCTTTGCTACTGGAATACATTTAATTAATTAGTAATGCATTTTTGTTTGAGCATTTATTTGTAGAATATTATGACAAGTGAAAGATGAAATAAATTCCTTTGTTTAAAAAAAATGAAGGGCATAATTTACAGTAATTGTGAAAAAAAATGAAAAAGTGATAATTTATTTCACGTTATGTAGGTAACATGTGGCAATATTTTTGTGAGCATCTACCTTTTTTCATTTCTTGAATATAACATTTATAATTTTATAATAGAATCGTTTCCTGTCTTTCTCAGATACATATATTCAAAAGGCCAAAAAATCATACATGGACTCCAGAGCTAGAAGAAACCTTGGACATATCAACACAGAACTACAAGATGTCCAAAGAATCATGGTGCAAAACATTGATGATGTATTACAGAGAGGGGAAGCATTATCAGGTAAATTAATGCTTTGTGTATGAACAATTTTAATGATTATGATGGGGATTTCCATGTGGAATTATATGCAAGTGCTTATTGGTGAATGCTAAGTTATAGAGGGGGAACTTTTTGCAAGCATTGACAAGGAAAAAGGTGCAAAGATCCAGTCCTTTGAAATATAATGGAATCTTACATTGTTTTTTTCTGCATCTTCAACACTAAGTATCATATTTATATATGCTCTTTTATTGTATTTTACTAGGTCATATATGTAATGGATGTTATGAGACATGCAATTTTATATAAGCCACAAGTGTTTTGCACAAGAGGATTTTGCATGTATCTGTGTATATGACATAAATGCTACTATTGCCACATTCAGAATAGGGGACTAACTAGTCAGAGGGTCAAATATGGTGACCCACTACAAATCTTGCCGTCTAATCCGCTAATAGACACTGAATAGATATCCCATGGGGAAGTTTTCAAGTGGGTCGGCCGTATTTGACCCTTGGACTAGTTAGTCCCCTATTCTGAATGGGGCCTTTGAAACCAAGTGTGGCCAGGTTGGTAAGAGTCTAAGACACTCAAACATGGTGGCTAACTGCATATCTTTTGTTCTCAGAGAAACATTTGCTCAATATTACATTATATTACAATATTTCATTTCATTTCATTTCAGCATTGGACACCAAAGCAGCCAATCTTTCCACACTGTCACAAAAGTACAAGAAAGACGCCCACTACTTGAACCTCAAGTCCTCATATGCCAAGATAGGAGCAGTTATCGTTATTGTCATAATAATCCTGCTCATTCTTAGATACTGGGTATTCTAGAACTGATCTTCAGGTATAGACATGATGTTCAAATTCTTTCAAGAGCATGCTGCAAATAGATTGTGGACAATGGGGGCTTGCGTATTGGTCAAAATTCACAGTTAGTCATCTGATGACCAAGACTTTTCCATTTGGTAAAAAAAAAATGCATTTCTTCGAGTTTTTGATGCTTACAGGTGACAATAAATCTGGCGTTGGATGGTCACCCCTTGGTGAGATTACCAAGACCCAGGCATTTGTGTCCAAGTGTTTGTCATTATTGCTACTTATATAGAATGCTCTACATGTAAAGCATTTGGCTAGTGCAGTTAAAATAAGCATGCATTTCCATGGAGCTTCATGTTTTCACATTGCATCTTCACAATTCCAATATGTTTTCCCATTCTTGAATAGTTCAGTGATGCAATGTATTGACCCATTCAAGTATTTGTAGTTTCATATCACACATTTCAGTGATATTTGTCCATTCCAAGCTAAGATGTGTTAATATTGATGATGTCTGTAACTAGTAGCATGTATGAAACAATTTCAGTATCTTTTATTTGTTTACATTGTCACGTTCTGTAGCAGTGTTGCTGAAATCAGATGTCCATCCCACCTTTAAGTTATGGATAAAATAAGCCCATTAAGATACGAGATTGTGGTTTATAAAAGTGGGCAACTGCTAAGATTTATTGTTTATTAGAACACATAGGGTCTCAAAAGTCAAGAAATTTCCTTGTGCCAGAAAATGCAGTCTAGAAGTAAAGCCTGTGCAGTTAAAAAGCTATGTGGACCCAAGCATTGCAAAATTGTAAAGATTGCAAGCCAATTTTTTTGTATATATGTACAAAATAAAATATTACAAGATACCCAGTGAAGTTTTATTATTTAATTTTTTATGAAAATACAAACTTTGTCATTTTCAAATATGGCTCAGATACATCATTTTGATCTTAATTTCAAAGTAAATTTTATGTTCTATTACTGAGCTCGTACAATATTACAAGTGTGTCAAATAGCATAATTTTACAATAAACTAATAAGAACTTCTCCAAATTGCACAAAGCACTGTAATTAGGGGTAAAACATTTTATCTCGAGACTGTGGCTAGTATATTACAATATATATTCTTTGCTCAATAAAGCAGATGAAAAAATTATCAAATTAATATTGCAAAATCACAACATACAAAATTTGAAACTGGCTCAGAGTTTTTGTATTAATATTGAAAGAAAAACCCAGTCTGGGCACCTAAGGTTACATTCAGAACAGATGATCCTCGGATCTACTGATCTGCGGATCAAACATGGCAGACCCAACATGAAAGCAAGATCGCCTAATCCTTTTATGGTCTCTTCGCCTCCACATGGATTAAATATCCACTTCACTTCATGGTTTAATTGCTAGGTCCCTGCAGGGAAGGCAAAGATATAGAGACTAAGGGATTAGAAGGTCTTGTTTTCAGGTAGGGTCTGCAATATTTGATCCTCGAACCAGTATCATCTGTTGTGAATGCGACCTAAGTCAAATTCCATATGTTTGCTGTGCCAATATGTGAAAAACCCTCTTCTCTTATATAGGTCACTTCCTTAATTAAGTTCAGTGTCTGTAATGCATTTTGTTCATTTTTGAAAAATTGATAATTTGTGATTTTGTCTACTGGCTAATAGCTCGACATCAAAACAAAATTTGGTCAAGTGGTATCAACTGTCTTGCAATGTTTTAATAACACTGCCTTCAACTGTGCAAGATTGGCAGAAGTTTTCACTGCAGTTGGATTGAAATGGGTTCGACTGGCACAATATCCCTCTGACTGGAGGAAGTGGACTAGTTTGGGGGCTCTGAAAGAAAGAAAAAGATAATGGTATTATTACACATTCAAACACACTGGAGCTGAACTTACCTTAAGTTTGTACCTTATAATAATAGCAAAGATGGCAATAAAATGTTAATCATTTCAAAAAGAAACTACATTTTTATGTCTAAACCAGCTAAAATTCAACTGTGTAATTGTCCACCTACTGGAAGAGATTTTTTAAAAATTAAATTCTCAAAGCAATTATGACCATTTCTACATATCCAAGTAACTCCTTTCAAATATTCATCCACGTTTCAAAGTCAAATTCATGAAGATACTCTTGGTTAGTCAGGCATTAAAATATTACTACTTTTCTTCTCAAAAATAATTATTATACTAGTACTTGATAAAATCCAAGATCCCAATTTATCAGTTATTCTTACTTTGGCAAATCCACTCCCTTTATCCTGTGCCTGTGAACACTGTAATAGAAAGGGACTGGGTCCTCAACACTCAAGGTTTCAGGTTTTCTCTTCTTGGCCACCGTGCCTCCCTCTGGTGACTCTAAAGCCTCAGATTTTCTCTTCAGGGATGAAGGTGTTTCTCCCTGACTGTCATTTGCTACAGCCTCTGTTGTTTCCACATTTTTTAAATTACTGGTAATTGGAGCATCCTCTAGTTCACTTATATTAACACATCCCTGGGTCTGGTTATGTAAAGTTTTTTCTCTCTCATTTTCTCCACCTTTATTGAGGCCACTTTCTTTTCCTCTCATTTCATCTGTAATCCCCAGATGTGAGTGGTTAGTTAAAGTTCTTGGTGTCACTTGTTCTGGACACAAAGCCTCGCAATGCACTGTCTCTAACAAAGAACATAGTCTAGAACTCAGCTTCAGATTCCTCGCAGACTTGAGCATTTTACTGATGAACGTGCAGGAGAAGATCTTACCAATCCTGGAAAAAAAGCAACAATCCACATTATCTCATGTTGTTATTTCTAATAACTGTGTATTTTCAATTATGAAGAGGTTGACATCTAACAGTTGACAGATAAAAAAGTTTTAAAATCCATAACATTTCACATTTAAGGAGTGAGTAAATGTCCCCGCACCCTAATTAATAAGTATGAAAGAAATTTGTCTGCTTTCAATTTCCAACAACCTCTCATTCTAATTGGAACATTGTTATTTTGCAAATTTTTATTTGTTTTATTGTCTCTCTTTTAAGAACTTACCATATGTTAAAAGCTCAAACCTCCCCTTCAAGACCCAACCCCAAAACATCACTACCTTTCTCTCACAAAACTCATCCACCATGCTTGTGACACATAATCCAGGTTAAATATAATCACAAAAATATGTACCTCAAGTTCACGGGGGTCACCCACATACCACCCACGTACCTCACTCCCATACCCTACCACATTACTACCATACCCACCAACCCACCTCACTACCACACCCACCCACTCACCACAGCCACCCACCCACTTCAGTACCATACCCACCCACCCTCCCACTCACCACACCCACCCACCTCAGTACCATACCCACCCACCCATCCACCCATTCATCACACCCATCCACTCACCACACGGGACCTAGGTCCAATGCTGTCTTCCCAGGATACTTCTGTGTACAGTCACATGGAAGCAGGGTGTATGGGGCCTCTACAAAAATAAAAACACATAAATATTATATATGAAGGTGTACAGTTCTTACTGGTTAAACTAAAGGACATGCCATGAATTGGCCAGATGCATGTGATTTTAATCACTGCAAAGCATGAGAAAATGTCATATACACACCTTGCTGCATCTTTTCAATCAACTAGATATGTTAAGTCCTACAAATATGCTGTACAATGATTGACTTCTGTTGAGGTCACCTCTTGGCTAGGTTGAGGCTGGGATAATTGACCAATGCCAAAGTCGCCTATCCCAGTTGAGTGTTGAAGTGACCAAAACACCAAACCCACTTTAACTAGTTTGTAACATAATTACAAATTTTTTAATCAATCGAAAATAGTTCAGACACATCGAGAAATTTTTGCTGACATATAGTGACCATGGATATCCAAAATATAAATGAGTTTGTTGACCAGGAAGTTATCTCATTAAAAATAACTGACCTTCAGTGACTCTGCTTCTCTGCCAATTGGTAAATGTCAAAATCTGTAATCATTTAACAATATACAGAAGAAAGTCTACACCATACTAACCTACAGGTGTGTGAGCCGGGGGATAGAAGACCCTCTCTTCACATATCTGGCAGTGAAGAACTCGCTGGACCAGGGGAACTATTGCATCTGCGTATTTCGGGCCACGACATATCCTTACTGCCACCAGTACAAAATGTTCCACGGCAATGGAGACCAAGACCTCAAACCCCTTGTTACATCTTGTGGCACATCTGAGGAAATAAAAGAGACATAAGAAATTGCTGGGCCTGATTCTTTTGAGTATTACGATTTCCATTGGTCATTTTCGTTTTGTCCAAATTATCTGTAGTCAATATGTATAAGTGGTTGGAAAAAGCAATGTGTTAAATATTGTAACTCACCTTGAAAAAGGATAACATATAACTTTTAACTACACTAACTAAAACACCTCAAAGAGTTCAGTTCCTGTAGCATCTACTAGTACACTGCATACATAAGATGATTTAAAAATGACAAGATACTATTTACAAACTTTGACAACAACTCAACAACAGTTTCAAAACAGATGATAAATCAGCATGATACCATTTGTATTAAATGTTTCCTAGATTTTTGAGACATAATATATATATGTAGATCTTTTGATTGAAGGTAAAATCAGAACAACAACTTAAATCCAAATCAGTATCACTGAAAGAGAAAATCAGGGTTACGGGTACAGTATATCTCACCTTGCAGCAGCCCCCAACACCATCCTTGCAGCCATTTCCTTCATGTAGTCTGTCTTCACAACATATGCCCCATAATTCCTCAGTCCAACATGGCTGCACTTCCCATACAGTGACGCCACATCGGTAGAGGTTATGACGATGATCCCTCCATTCCGAGTGTTGCGAAAAGCTGACTCGAGAAAATGCACTGCACATCCATATGGATCCAGATTTCTGAAATGTTTTTAATAGTAATAATAAAAGGAATCATTCACAGGGACCTATCACAACAGATTTTAATTGCATTAACTCAATTATAACGAGAAAAGCAATATCAGACAATGAAACTGGTTGGGAGATGTGTTTGAAGAAAACAAATAACATTTTAAATTACTCACACAAAATCAAAACTCCTTAGGTATAACAAAACATTGGCATCTGCTTGAAAAACCTCCACTTTACTAAGGTCTTCTTGCTTTTCACCACTATCAATAACATCTGGTCCTCCATTCTGGCCATTCCCTGGTTTGATTTCTAAATTCTGGTGAAATTCAACTCCATTCAAGGCACAATTGTCTTTGATATTCTGTACTGCGTCAGCATTGGCGTCATTCATCGTAACCTTGACCTTGTGTCCAAGGTGTTTCTTCCACTGTAGTCCAGATATGCCTTTGAAAAATCAGAAAGGTGTAAAATATGGTTGGTAAGTGCACTAAATCAATGCGCTGTCACTGAATCAGATGTAATGTTATAATTGAAAAATTACATATTTTAAGCCATTATCTAATTAAGGAACTTTTTTCAGGCCCATAGCCAGCAATTTGAAAAGGGGGGTTCTTTTTCTGAAAAAGCGGACCTTTTTCAATGAAATCTTTGTGTACTAAGATCAAATTTTACCAAGAATGGACTTTTTCCTGACAAAAAAGGTGGTTCCTTCAACCCCCCCTCCACCCTCCCCCCCCCCCCCCCCCCCCCAAAGCCACGGGCCTGATTAAAAAATTAAATAATTTAACAGACAAGAACACTGAGAAAATTATCTAGAAGGAAAATATATACCCAGTACCACACACAAAATGTATTGTATACATGTGTAGCCTCAACCAAATTTGCCACTTCTAAATAGAAAATCTTCCAACAAGGGAAATTTCAGCTCAGGTTTTTCCACTTGTCTTGTTACTTAAATTTTGTTAAAGGTCACACATTTGCAAGTCTGTGATATGTACACATATGTGTACATGTGCTTCTGTGTATAGTGGTCCGGGGCGGTTTTCCATTGTTCTGGAAGACGGTCAGATTTTATATTGTTTACATTGACGGGTATCAATTTTTTTCTGTTGGAAGACCATCAAAAATGGAGGATGGATCAACAAAGATAATTTGGAATACTGTCAGAAAATATCTCTGGATCTGCTCCTGACACATGAGCATGTCTAAGTGTGTGTACGCATGTGCGTGCATGTGTCCGTATGTATATTGGTGAAGACTTGAAAGCTTACCAGTAGCTGAAAATGCGTCTAGGCACTCTGGTGTCTTATCTTCTAACTCTGAGCAGAAAGCACTCAAAACAGACAAAGAAATTTCCCTGTGAAATAAAAAAAAAATATCTCCACTGATGCAATTTTTTAAAGGTGAAGTTTGACTTATAGAGGAAAATTATTTTCATTGATGTAATTTTAAAGGTTTAAAGTTTTAAAAGTTTGAAGTTCTAAAGACTTGATTGAATGAATATTTCTTGGCTAAAAGAAAATTATTATTGGCTCCTAAAAAAAAATGTATCATTATGTTTGCAATGACAAAATGAACAAAAAATCACCTGCATATGGTCATGCGTGGGTTGTAGAAAGTGTCAGTCTTCTCTGGAGTGGTGTGATTTTTATTCACAGCAATTTTTACCCCATTTTCTTCAAATATTTGTGACATGACTGCTCCCTGTTCTCTCTACAATGATGAAAAAATTTATCAAAAAAGTTTGCTTTATCCTTAACAGTAAGTCCACAAATTAATGAAATTTCTCCTCCTATGCACTAGACTAGTGACTAGACTAGACTAGTGTAGTAGATTACTTTAATTTTTCATATTTTATACACATGCACTTAGATGTTTGATTCATATATATATATATATATATATATATATATATATATATATATATATATATATATATATATATATACTGGGGTAGCGCTAACACTCGCCAATTTAGCCAAATGCTAAAACTGACTTAAATTGGTTAAAGAAAAAGGGCTTGATATGACATGTTTTAGCCAAATTATAACCATTTTGATAACAAATTGACAAAAATGTGGTGATCTGGCTAAGTGAAAAAAAATTGCTAACGCTACCCCAGATATATATATATATATATATATATATATATATATATATATATATATATATATATATATATATATATATATATATATATATTGACAATAAATGCCTGTAAGCATGACTGGTATTTTACCTTATACTTGTCATCAGCATATGCCACTAATTTTGATGAAATTTTCACAATAGGTCAGATATGGGCGACTTAAAAGTGATACTGACTGATTTGGTGAGGATATCCTTAAACCAATTTATTTATTAATTAACTGTTTACTATTAGACAGCTTTTTGTCTTGGTGGAGGTCTGCATGCACCTCTGTCCGCTTTCCTTGTTTAAATTTAAATATATCAATACCTAATTAACCAAGAATTTACCAGGGCTAAAGAACAAAATGTTCCTACTCGCAATTGACTGCTTGACCTGGCTGTACTTGGATTCAGTCGTCCTCACACTTTTATCATCTGATGCATTCACAATACGTACAACGCGCTTGTAATTGAGAATGATCCTTCCAACAAGCCCTTAGAGAAAGAAATGTGAAAAGAAACTCCGAAAACTAGAATCTACCACATTTCCAACAACTCGAAGGAAAGCGTAAGTTGTACCGATCGATTCGAGCCGCTGACTGCCATGTGCACAAGTTTACTTCCTTTGGCACATGCGTGCTGTTGGTTTGCGTTGCGGCGTCTATCAAACCCGCTTCGGGTCCGTGATAACCGAAGGCCAAGTTCACGGTTTCAAATCATTTTCTTTTTTAAATGTCCAAAATGTAATCGTTTTACAAGGGACAGATCCAGAATTTCTTGTTCTTGAAGGGGATTGTTTTTATTGAAAGTCTTGCCCGAAAACTGAATTTCTCTCTGAGCTGGCTCAGTCATATCAATGCAGTTATTAGTTATGTACCGGCAGCAAGCATATAACGCATAGAAAAACCTGCTTAAAAGGGCCAAAAAGGTCATTTTCAAGGTCTGTTTTCAGTATCAAATTTAATAGTAACCCCCTATATTTTTATACCATATAAAAGGGCAGGTGTTGCTCTTTCAAATCATATAGAACAAAGCTAGATTTGACATTAAAAAACGTAGTCTAATATTATTACACCTTATTTCATTTCCACAAAGATCCATGTTTGAGGTTTTTTAAAAAAAGCAATAACAGTGGAGAGGGGGGTTAGGGGTGTGTCAGGGGGGTCATGACCCTCCCCCTTCGATTTCCGAAAAAAAATCACACCAAAAGTCCCCTTTTCAATGTAAAATGTGACATCAGCGGGCCCCGAATCCCAAGCCAAAGGGGGTGGGGTGGGGGTCGGTTTTGCATCCGCGCCCCCCCCCCCGACCCCCAACCCCCCTTTCAAATTATCCTGGATCTGGCCCTGAATAACGTAGGCCTGTGTGACCGAAAAAAATGCACGCTTGGTCTTATTAAATAAAAGTTGAATTTGCAAAAACACGGATTCCGAAATTAATGAGAAGATCAGAGAGAGAGAGAGAGAGAGAGAGAGATGTAAATCAGTGAACATTAAAATTTTGTTTATAATTTCTTGTTTACCTTTATAAAATCGTAATGTGCATTTGCATCGGTTCGGCAGTTTTACGCCGCGGTTATGGCCTTTTTAATGTTAAAAATTATCAAAGAGAGTAGAGATATGAGTTTTACGTCTCATAACTAGAAATATATGTCAGAATAATTCTTGTTATTTTTAATGATTAATGTTTTTATTGTGAAATATAGATCTCATACGAAGAGCTATTATCCCTTTAATTTAAAAAATGCTCAATTCGAATAGTTTCGTCAACACATTGAATTTAAAAAATGCTTGTTTTTCTTTGGGTGGGGAATCAATAGAAACAAACTCTCCTCTAGGAAATCCTGGATCCGCCCTTATACATAATGTCCCCTTTCACTAACATCAGGAGGTGTTGGGTTCTTACATCTACAGCGGGATTTATTTATGTAAAGAGATCTATTTTAGGGACTTATCCGACTCAGTTAAGTCTTGGTATCGGCTCGAGTTATTTTCGGAGAAAAAAGGTACGCGACACCGCAGCTTTGTTTCCAAGACCAAAAATCAATTCATTACCTGGTCATTGCCTGGTTTTATGGAAGTAATGGGCGTGACAGAAATCGCAAAATTTGCAATTAAATTTTAGTGAGAAAAGGGACAATTGAAGAGAAGAGAATTTCGACTGATAATTAAACGAGCCGCGTGTATATGCATTAATTTTGAAGTCTGGTGATTATTTTGCCATCTGTTCATGTCTTTCGTTTTATCAACAAATAAAAAAAATTAAAGATTATAATTTTTATTCAACTATAATGTACAATCTTAACAGTAGCATTCAATTTCAAAAAACACTTAGTATTACTTAAAATTAAGATTTTCCATTCCTGTTTTTATCATCTAACATCAGAATGCAAACAGTCTGATAATGCTTGTCCTGTGGTCGGAAGCTGATGCCCGATGCTCGAGGGCCGTGGGGAAAACCCGTCTAAACCCTTCGTGGGGTAATGCCGGGAAAATGCCCACGCCCGGAGACTTCAGTCTTTATAACATGATAGTTTCTTTATCGGCACAGCGCCTTACAATTGGAAGAATATTGTCCAGTTTTAGACAGCATGGTGCAACTGAATAAACTTCAATCGTGATTACAAACTATCCTCTATATACACTATTATATACTTGTACACGTAAAGAAGCATAAGAATTTACCAAAGTAATTCCTACAGAAAGAGACACTGAAGCCAATTGAGACATTTACTACAGTCTTAACATAATTAAACCGAGACTAATTTTAATTTTATCTAAGGGGATGAAGTCATAAATCGACTCTCTCCTTTTACAAGTGAAAGCATCCATCAAAATTTGATTAAAGTTCTTTTTTTTGTATAAAATACATACAAAGATAACATGATTATAACTCGGGCACCTTAACTAAACTTTAACATTGCAACTATGATGCAAGTAAAGAATATAGCAAGCTTGCTTCGAAATATTTTAGATCTCACATTACACTGTATGGCCGTCCATGTAAATTTCAATATGAATTTTTTGATCCGGAGAAAAAAGTGCATATGTGATGAATTAGATATGTTTGTCAACTATAACACTCGAGAAAATCATAATATTAGTAATATTAGTAATGTGCGATCCTCAATCTTGAAAGCTGACTGTGTGCACCCAGCCATCCCTCGCGAGGAGCAGACTGTGCAAACAATATAATGAAATGTTTTCTGAAACGTGAAATATTTCATTACAGATTTTGCACAGGCTATCAATGTAAAACCTCTTCGTGTAAAAGCATTTACACCAAGTCAGATTTTACACAGTTGTGAGATATGGTTAGTGTGCGGGTTATGATCTTCTCAAACGCTATACTGACGAACAAATCCACATCATCAAAAGCACAATTTTGAAAAATGACTACATCACCAAGATTGAAATAAAACAAAGACGACCATAAATGTTGTTTTTGTGAGTAAAAAGCTATCTGCATTTAGAATGTGGATAAAACATCTTGATTTAATTTTTTAAAAATTATTATAATAACTGTAGAGGCTGACTTAAAATTTTCATACAGAACCACAATTCATCTTAATCAATTTATCATTTATGGAATGATCATTCTGAACCTCAGTTTTCCCTTTAGCTATTGAAATAAAATGGCTCACTGCCATAAGTGAAAAAAGTTTCTAAATGCAATTTCATCCCATTCATATCTGTGACCCATGAACCACAAAAATTCTCAATAACCAAAAGACTTGGGTACATAACTAGATTGTACCAGTATTCCTCTTGCATTCAGGATATCGCTCTTCACTACCATTCCACATTCTCTAATTGTTTGCAGAACAATCTCCGTCCTTAAAAACCCAAGACTGCTAGGACGCCCGACCATCAATGAAAGTGGCTACATGGGCTCTTTGCTGGCGCCGTAAAGTGTTTTACATCTTGAACATTTGGTTAAGGTTTGATGGTACAGTGTATCTGCGTTCGGGTATTATTTCTAGAAAACTCCCTTTCGTAGCCTACAAATGAAATGCAACATGTTTAGACAAAAGTAAAAAAAAAAACAATGGAAATCTTGTGGTAACTGCAACAAAGAACATATGTAACTGGTATTTAAACACCTTTAATAAGCATTTTGTTGTTTCATAAGGCTTTGGTTCTCAACTTCTTCAGACTCCATGTAATCCAATGGGGTGTTGCAAAAATTTTTGGAGATACGAAAGTTGAGCAGTAGAGGTAAAGAACACAGGAAGAAATAGGAAAGGATAAATGAAAGGAAAAAATACATTCGAGTCAAAAAAAAAAACAATCTACACAGAAAAGCTGGTCTACTTCTACAACACAACACGAGAAAACCACACTACGGATTGGGAGAGTGCCAAGATACTACTAAAAGAAAGTGACTGAAGAATAAGAGGAATAAAAGGAAGCCTAGATAGATGGAGGCCAATCTAGTACTCTAGACCATTGACACAACGCCACTGGTGTCACATCGAGTCTGTTGAAGATTTGAATGTTGGTCGGTAGCATTTCAACATGGTTTTTTTTTTTTTTTTTTTTTTTTTTTTTTGCATGAGTGGGGCTTTTCTTAGTTTATGGCAAATTAAAAGAGCTTTTGACCTGTAAAATGTATGTACCAGGAATTTCCTGATGAAGTTGTAAATAGAAAACAAATGTCTACACTTACAATGACTACACAACACTTTCCAAACTCTCTTTAATTTCAAACAAGTGCAGGTCTTCAGGTCACTGCACTTCTTGTTGACAAGCTGCTCGTGTTCACGTTGGGGTTTTCCAGGGTCTCTTCTCCTTTTCGTTTTGTTGTCTAAAACGGCAACACCTTTAATTACTACTAAGACTGTTTATTGAATTATCAAACTTTTGTTTTTTTTTTAAATATTTCAACATTCTGTGTAATCAATGACTGCAACATACTAATTATTGCTTGGACAAGTAGATCTTTGAGAATGTGTGAATAAAGTGCTACGTCCATTAGATTTTAATGCGAGTTTTCAAAAGAGCTTTTGAATTAATTTACTTTTTAACTGTTACAACATAAATAAAAAAGTCAAGGTCTTTTTAATAACAATATTATGTTAAAATCCAGACCAGTTTTATTGAAATTTGTATTTGGACCACTGAACCCCGATTCAGACCAGTAGATTTTAGAAAAGTTTCAAATGGCCAGTAAGGTGATCGCTTTATGGCACAGACTACAACGGAAAATCAATATAGTCTTATTCTCTCCCCCAATAACACAGGTTACCTTGAAGTTGTCAGCTCTGAGAATTGACATAATCGACGCTTCCCTCGATGCAGCCACCTCGTAGACGGACCATGGCAGGGCTCGCTGAACACTTCCCCCGACGCAGCCACTTCGTAGACGGACCATGGCCAAACTCATTGGATGTTTCCCCCGATGCAGCCACCACATACACGGACCATGGCAGGACTCGCTGGCCGCTTCCCCGATGCAGCCACCTCGTAGACGGACCATGGCAGGAATCGCTGGACACTTCCCCTGATGCAGCCACCTCGTAGACGGACCATGGCAGAACGCTCTGGATGCTTCCCACGATGCAGGCACCTCGTAGACGGACCATGGCAGGCCTCCTTGGACTCCCCTGATGCAGCCACCTCGTAGACAGACCATGGCAGGACACGCTGGACGTTCTCCCCAATGCAACCACCTTGAGTTCTGTAAACAAAGTAAAATGGATTAATGAGTTTTCTATACTTTCCCCCCTCCCAATGACACAATACCTTTAAGGATTCTCCATCTCAGTGAAACACCATATGCCTTAGATGCTTCCCCCGCTGCAGCCACTTCATAAACAGACCATGGAAGGACTCACAGGATGCTTCCTCTCGATGCAGCCACCTCTTAGACCATGGCAGGACTCGCTGGACGTTCTCCCCAATGCAACCACCTTGAGTTCTGTAAACAAAGTAAAATGGATTAATGAGTTTTCTATACTTTCCCCCCCTCCCAATGACACAATACCTTTAAGGATTTTCCATCTCAGTGAAACACCATATGCCTTAGATGCACCCCCCGCTGCAGCCACCTCATAGACGGACAATGGCAGGACTCGCTGGACGCTTCCCCTGAGGAAGCCACCTCGCAGACAGACCATGGCAGGATGCTCTGGATGTTTCTCTCGATGCAGCCACCTCGTAGACGGACCATGGTATGACTCGCTGGACGTTCTCCCCAATGCAACCACCTTGAGTTCTGTAAACAAAGTAAAATGGATTAATGAGTTTTCTATAATTTCCCCCCTCCCAATGACACAATACCTTTAATGATTCTCCATCTCAGTGAAACATCATATGCCGTGGACGCTTCCCCCGATGCAGCCACCTCGTAGACAGACCATGGCGGGACTCGCTGAACGCTTCCCCTTATGCAGCCACCTTGAGTTCTGTAAACAAAGTAAAATGGATTAACGAGATTTCAATACTTTCCCCCCTCCCAATGGCACAATACCTTTAAGGATATTCCTTCCCGGTGAAACACCATATGCCTTGTATGGGAGGATTCGCTGGACGCTTCCCCTGATGCAGCCATCTCGTAGGCAGACCATGGCAGGCTTCGCTGGACGCTTCCCCCGATGCAGCCACCTCGTACACAGACCATGGCAGGACTCGCTGGACGTTCTCCCCAATGCAACCACCTCGAGTTCTGTAAACAAAGTAAAATGGATTAATGAGTTTTCTATACTTTCCCCTCCTCCCAATGACACAATACCTTTAAGGATTATCCCTCTCAGGGAAACACCATATCCATGGACGCTTCCCCCGATGCAGCCACCTCGTAGACAGACCATGGCAAGACTCCCTGGCCGCTTCCCCCGCTGCAGCCACCTCATAGACGGACAATGGCAGGACTCGCTGGACGCTTCCCCTGAGGAAGCCACCTCGCAGACAGACCATGGCAGGATGCTCTGGATGTTTCTCTCGATGCAGCCACCTCGTAGACAGACCATGGCAGGACTCGCTGGACGTTCTCCCCAATGCAACCACCTCGAGTTCTGTAAACAAAGTAAAATGGATTAATGAGTTTTCTATACTTTCCCCTCCTCCCAATGACACAATACCTTTAAGGATTCTCCATCTCAGTGAAACACCATATCCGTGGACGCTTCCCCCGATGCAGCCACCTCGTAGACAGACCATGGCAAGACTCGCTGGACGCTTCCCCCGATGCAGCCACCTCGTAAACAGACCATGGCAGGACTCGCTGGACGTTCTCCCCAATGCAACCACCTCGAGTTCTGTAAACAAAGTAAAATGGATTAATGAGTTTTCTATACTCCCCCCCCCTCCCAATGACACAATACCTTTAAGGATTCTCCTTCTCAGTGAAACACCATATGCCTTGGACTCTTACCCCGATGCAGCCACCTCGTAGACAGACCATGGCAAGACTCGCTGGCCGCTTCCCCTGATGCAGCCACCTCGTAGACAGACCATGGCAGGACTCGCTGGACGTTCTCCCCAATGCAACCACCTTGAGTTCTGTAAACAAAGTAAAATGGATTAATGAGTTTTCTATACTTTCCCCCCTCCCAATGACACAATACCTTTAAGGATTCTCCATCTCAGTGAAACACCGTATGTCGTTGACTCTTCCCCCAATGCAGCCACCTTGTAGACAGACCATGACAGGACTCGCTGGCACCAAGGATTGATCGAAGTATCTGAAGTGTAGACGTGGCCCTCTTCTCCTTGCAGTTGTCAGTGGGAGCTCTATCGGGAATCGCCATAATCGAGTTCTGTTAACAGAAATAAATACGGATTAATTAGCTTTCTTACCTATATCAGCACTCTGCATCCTGGACCTGCAATAAGAAATAACCTGGAATGCATGGAAACACATGCAATGACGCTAAAACAATGAAGCCCACAAAAGCAGAGAGACGATGGTGTATCCTGCGAAGATTCCTGAGTGACGAGTCCTCGTGGAGAGAAGCGAAGGTTAAAGCTGGCCAGCTAAGAGAAACGTCGAATCCACCGTCCAGACGACTGCGTGTGCAAGAAACAGCATTTGTCGATGAGCGATGCGTTGACTTGGGATGAGGAAAAGATTCGGAGAAATGCGAGTTGACTCCTGTGTCCTTTTCGCTTGATACGAGGCGCAGTACATCCTCCTTGTTGCTCCAGATCTGTCTGTGTTAAATGAACGCAATTTCAAAATCTCGCGCTTATATACCTTCAGTGACATACATAGTCACATGGTGGCGTTCTTGTCGTCACCACAGGTCATTATGTTCATAGGGGGTGGCGTTTGGCAGTGATGCGAAAAATTGATTATAATAATTATAATATCTTATTATCATATACATTTTATTTACTATTTTTATTTTGATTAGTTTGTTTATCATTTTATTTTATAAAAAGAATAATATGTATTAAGCTGTTGATGCGAAATGTACAGGCAAATTTGAGGACAATTGCTGAGCAACATACCTTCTCCCCAAAATTATGATAGGCACGATGTCCGTTAAACTGGTACAGGTAGCTGTGAACTGCTCGCTGGCCCCTATAGTGCGTGGTATTCGAGCACTGATTCAAAATGAGGATAATGTAATAGGACGTAGGGTGACTGCATTTTTGAGGCAGCCTGAGGGAGCATGGGTGTTTTGTTTGTAGTGAATTGCAGTGAGTCAATTGAAAGTACACTGGACTTAGCATGTACAGCCACCTACTCAGTACTCTGAAATATATGTTGTAATCAACTGACTTGTTATTCTGAGCAACAGAAAACACGTTATTGTGATTTTACGAAACGAAAGGAAGCAGCAGAAGGTTATATGAAATATCTTGATTAACTTATACCAGACAGTTGAAACAAATGAATATTTTTTGCACATAAAACGTCTACTAGCCCCCCCCCAAAACGCCCCCCCCCCCCCCCCCCACCCCCGGCATAAGGTTCGGACCAGGTGAAAGGAAAAGTTTTGGTATTTTAGAGTGCGAATGGTGTCATTTGGTACGGTTTAGAACTATTATTCAGCTGGTCCAAATTCTAATTTCAAGAGGAGACCATTGGTGTGATTTTTGTCAGAAATCGAAGGGGAGGTCAGCCCCCCCCACCCCCACCCCCTAAACCCGGTCCGAGATATCCGTTGATGAGAAAATAAAATGTATGTTAAATTAGGGTAGTCGGATTGTTTGGAGTTTATCTTTTTGTCGTGAAAAAGGAGGGATAAAAAAGATGATCATAGGCAAACAGAAAAAATAAAGAAAGATAAAGGTGACCTGGCTGATTTGCGAGGTCAGATCACTGGTTTGAAATTTGTTACAAACACGACCATGTGAAAAGGCTGGCAAACGTATAATATATTAATATTCCTATGACTGCCTCAGAATATTCAAGCTAAAGATAATGTGAACAGGTAAATATATCAACGCCTTCGTATCAACGTAATATTCATTGCAACTTCATAGTGTCATTGAAAAGTCTATAAGTTTACCCTGTATATATATCTTTGTAAAAATATCGTTAGGATCTAAATGGTTAATCAATAATAATGTATTATTAAAGTTTATTCTATTGCTTTTAAAAAGAGGGATTTCATGCGTAAGGCTTATTACAGAATAATAACGGAACATTTCTAAAACACGTGAACTATACACTAGGGTGAAAGTTTGTGTGGCGTTGCTGGCCAATGGTATTCATCGCGCAACTTTCGGTGCGCTTTCGTGTTATTGTCATAGTTACTTTTAAGATCTCAAATATTAAAATTGATTACTAACGCATAGTTCTTTGTTCCTTTCATCTGTTTTAATAATTATGTATTTATGTGTCGCTCGATTTAGAAAATACTAGTTGATTAAAAAATCTCCACAGCAAAAATATTTTCATGTTTTTCAGCCAAAAAAGAAAAAGGAACCTTTAGTCGTATACTTTTTTTTTGTAAATATTGAAAAATAATAATAAAGCTATTTTTATATTGCATCTTGATTGTGTAAAAAAAAAATTGATCATTAATTACATTTTAAGGCTTCGGTTTAGTTCCTATATATAAGTATTTTTTAATTCAACCTGTGTCCTAGTGTCTTCTCAATGTTAGATTGTGAACCTGGTGATAGTGGCCTAGCAAATTAGGAAGGGATGGGTGAAAGAAGAAAATCGAAGAGAGTGAATGGTGGCTTTATTAATGCCCTTTTCTCCATTCTTTCCTGCTTCCTGATAATTTTTCCATCCTAAACCCTTTAATTATCAACTTTTGTTTAAATGACAATTAACACACTGCTACAAAAAGTGGAACCTGGAATGAAAGTTTTAAGTTGAAAACAGTTTGAATTAATTTTTGAAACAACCATATACTGAATCAAGATTAAAAGAAATGAAATCATCACCTCGACTTAGCGTCCTTATCGCAACATTTTGCCGTAAAGGTTATAATGTATTTCCTTTCTCTGGATTCATTTGGCATCGGGCGGGTACTATTATAGTACAATATACAACGGCATATTCTAGGGCAAATTTTTCCTATACCACGCATGTAATTTAAAAGGAAATTTCAACAATGAGCAGAAATGTTCATTAGCTTGGTAGTTGGATCATAAATAAAAAATTGTGACGAAGTTGTTGTCTTTATCTTCTAATGATGTTACCTGAGGTAGCAAATACAACTCAGTTATAGTCTTTCTTATTATTTATTAAACTACTTTCCGGTTGTTACCCGCGCCGCTTTCTTCATTTCTATTTCTACCTCATTCAATCTCTAGCGGCCTTCTCCCCCCGTTTACATTACGCACAGTTGTATAAATACCATATGAGCATGTCAATCAACTCTAGTTACTCTACAAAACACTCCTCGCTCCTTATTCACTCATGTCACTTACAAACATTACAAATTATTAAACACAAGCCGAAATACTTTCATACCGTTAGTTGATGAAGGCCTACTTTCAGGTTGGTCGTAAGCTAACGGTACAAATGTAGGTCTATGAAATTATTTCGGCTTGTGTTTGACCATTTTCATTTATGAAATTTGAACACTTTTGCTGGCTTTGGTGACTTTGGTGATTACCAAATATACCCATATTTGTAAGTCATCATCAAATGAGATTTGATTATGTTTACATGCGACTGAGACTGTGTTTGGGGTTGAGGTAGAACTCAACCACCATAGATTTTGCCTTTGAGAATGGGCAAGGTATGCGTAATATTTTTTTTAGTGGAGCCTTCAAACATATATTCACCAACTCACTTATCATACAAATTGGCAAATATTTTTACTCTATTTCTTTGTATTAATCACACTTTCAATAATTTTTTCCACTGTCTATGGCATGCTTATCGGAAATCTTCCATTCTCATGTTCTCATACTCGTGATAGAAAATTGCAATCCTATTGTGAAATTAACCGGTCAAATTAAACTGTCTCTGACTTAGACCTTTTTTTTTTTATCTTTTCCTTACACTAAAACAGTTCCCATACTTGTTGACTCCCAGAGAAATTAAACTTACACTCAATCACTCCATATCCTTTTATTTATAATTGGATTCCTCATTAATTATTACCAGCTATTAGTGAAAGAGCAAGTCATTCACTTAACAACACAATAATAGCGATATGTGGTCTGTCTGGAAACTACTATTTTTTGAGCTACCGCAAAGTGAAGACATAGTTATAAAGGTCTTTAAGTCCCGCTTATGTCCTTACATATCTCGGATATTTTTCTATTTGGCGTCCATTGAAATTTGGCCACCTTCGATATCTGGAAAAAATCACACCAATGGTCCTCTCTTGAACTTAGAATTTTGACTGGCTGAATCATAGGGACCATTCCCAGACATATCGTACCAACTGTTGATGATCTATCCCCAAGGGGATTCTCGCTAAATTACAATTACATGTAACTTAAGCAGCCTATATGCCTGTCACGCCTTCTGAAGCTGCTAGGGAATAATCAATTATCGTTTAGCAGCTTCAGTAGGCGTGCCAGACATCTAAGCCGCCCGCTTAAGCTGAAAGCAATTTAGCGAGAAACCCGTTGGAGATGGATCGATCCTGTTAGTTCGATCTAGGTATGGGAACCCAGTCATAGTTCTAAATGGCCACCGTTCGCCTGCTAAAAGACCTCACGCCAAGGGAGTGTGGGGGTTTGGCGAGGGTCGGTTTCGCATCGGCGACCTGTCAAACTTAAAAACCGGACCCCACCCCCCACCCCCTTCAAGCAATACTGGATCCGCCCCTGTACTGTATACTTAGGTCATTTTGCCCTTCTTAACACAGTAGAATTTTCTTTTTAAATTATGTACAATAGAACTTGAATAAACAATCTTTCTCTTTCTTCTTTTGAAAATTTGATTTCCAGTGTTGTATACAAGGAAGGTAATTTTCTTTAATCTATTTGATATTATTCTTAATTTGTTTTCTCTTTTGTAAAAGACCAGGAACCCTGCAGCACTGGGTGGTGCGACCCAACTCAGCATGAACGGTCCCAGAGTTTTAACTGCAGTGGCGGATTTAGATGGGGAGTCAGGGGGGTCCTGATCCCCCCCCCCCCCTCGACTTCTGGTTCCCTCTTGAAATTTTGACTAACTGAATCACAGTTTCAAACCATACCAAATGGCACCGTTCGCCCTCTAAAAATACCTAAAATTTTAGGGCCCTTCAGCGGGCCCCGAACCCTGCGAGGTGGGAGGGGG